>NC_029794.2:52535427-52554370 GCF_000816755.2 Arachis ipaensis
CTCACATTCTCCGGACTAAAATCTAAGTATTTCCCCCGAACCATTGTAACGTAGTTCTTTGGATCCGGGTTCTTACTTTGATCATGGTTCTTGGTGATCCATGCATTGGCATAGAACTCTTGAACCATTAGGATGCCGACTTGTTGGATGGGATTTGTTAGAACTTCCCAACCTCTTCTTTGAATTTCATGTCGGATCTCCGGATACTCATTTCTTTTGAGTTTGAAAGGGACCTCGGGGATCACCTTCTTCTTGGCCACAACATCATAGAAGTGGTCTTGATGGGCTTTGGAGATGAACCTTTCCATCTCCCATGACTCGGATGTGGAAGCTTTTGTCTTCCCCTTCCCCTTTCTAGAGGATTCTCCGGTCTTAGGTGCCATCAATGGTAATGGAAAAACAAAAAGCTTATGCTTTCACCACACCAAACTTAGAATATTGCTCGCCCTCGAGCAATAAACAAAGGAATAGAAGAAGAAGAAGAAGAAATATGGAGAGGGAGAGGGAGATGTGGTTTTGGCCAAGAGGAGTGTAGAGGGGTGTGTTGTGTGAGTTTGATGAAGAATGGAGGGCTTTATATAGGGAAGGGAGGGGGTTAAGGTTTCGGCTATATGGGTGGGTTTGGGTGGGAAATTGGTTTTGAATTTTGAAGGTAGGTGGAGTTTATGAGGTAGGTTTTTGGGGAAGAGTGGATGGATGTGAGTGGTGAAGAGGTGATGGGGAAGAGAGGTTTGAGGTGATTGGTGAAGGATTTTTGGGGAAGAGTGTTTATGTGGTTGTGTGAAAGAGAGTGGTGAGAAGAAGTGAGTGGAGGTAGGTGGGGATCCTGTGGGGTCCACAGGTCCTGAGTGGATCCTGTGGGGTCCACAGATCCTGAGGTGTTCAAGGATTTACATCCCTGCACCCATTAGGCATGTAAAAATGCCTTTGCACACAACTCTGGGCGTTCAGCGCCAGGTTGGTGGCCATTTTGGGCGTTCAACGCCCATTAGTATGCCATTTCTGGCGTTGAATGCCAGAACCATGCCTGTTCTGGTGTTCAGTGCCCAGAAGCTGCCCATTTTGGGCGTTCAGCGCCAGAACCATGCTCTGTTCTGGCGCTGAACGCCAGACAGATGCTTCCTCCAGGGTGTGATTTTTCTTCTGCTGTTTTTGATTCCGTTTTCAATTTTTATATTTATTTTGTGACTCCACATGATCATGAACCTACAAAGACATATAACTAAGAAAAATATAGTTAGATAAATAAAAATTGGGTTGCCTCCCAACAAGCGCTTCTTTAATGTCAATAGCTTGACAGTGGGCTCTCATGGAGCCTCACAGATGTGCAGAGCTTTGTTGAGACTTTCCAACACCAAACTTAGAGTTTGGATATGGGAGTTCAACACCAAACTTAGAGTTTGGTTGTGGCCTCCTAACACCAAACTTAGAGTTTGACTGTGAGGGCTTGGGTTGACTCTGCTTTTAGAGAAGCTTTTCATGCTTCCTCTCCATGGTTGCAGAGGGAGATCCTTGAGTTTTAAACACAAGGGAGTCCTCATTCCATTGAAGGACTATTTCACCTCTGTCAACATCAATCACAGCTCTTGCTGTGGCCAGGAAAGGTCTTCCTAGGATGATGGATTCGTCCTCTTCCTTTCCAGTATCCAGGACTATGAAATCAGCAAGGATGTAAAGGCCTTCAACCTTTACTAATACGTCCTCTACTTGTCCATATGCCTATTTTCTTGAATTGTCTGCCATCTCTAATGAGATTTTAGCAGCTTGCACCCCATAGATTTCCAGTTTCTCTATTACAGAGAGGGGCATGAAGTTTATTCCTGAACCAAGGTCACATAGAGCCTTAAAGATCATGGTGCCTATGGTACAGGGTATTATGAACTTTCCAAGATCCTGTCTCTTCTGAGGCAATGTCAGTTGATCCAGATCACTCAGTTCATTGATGAACAAGGGAGGTTCAACTTCCCAAGTATCAATGCCAAATAATTTGGCATTCAGCTTCATGATTGCACCAAGAAACTTGGCGGTTTGCTCTTTAGTAACATCCTCATTCTCTTCAGAAGAGGAATACTCATCAGAGCTCATGAAGGGCATAAGGAGGTTCAATGGAGTCTCTATGGTCTCTAGATGAGTCTCAGATTCCTTTGGTTCCTCAGAGGGAAGCTCCTTATTGGTCACTGGACGTCCCAGGAGGTCTTCCTCCTTGGGATTCATGTCCTCCTCTCCCTCATTGGGTTCGGCCATTTTGCTTATGTCAATGGCCTTGTACTCTCCTTTTGGATTCTCTTCTGTATTGCTTGGGAGAGTACTGGGAGGGATTTCAGTGATCCTTTTACTCAGCTGGCCCACTTGTGCTTCCAAATTTCTGATGGAAGACCTTGTTTCATTCATGAAGCTCACAGTGGCCTTGGATAGATCAGAGACTAGATTTGCTAAATTAGAAGCATTTTGTTCAGAGTTCTCTGTCTGTTGCTGAGTGGATGATGGAAAAGGTTTATTATTGTTAAACCTATTTCTTCCACCATTATTAAAGCCTTGTTGAGGCTTTTGATCCTTCCATGAGAAATTTGGATGATTTCTCCATGATGAGTTATAGGTGTTTCCATAAGGTTCACCTAAGTAATTCACCTCTGCTATTGCAGGGTTCTCAGGATCATAAGCTTCTTCTGCATAAGAAGCCTCTTGAGTACTGTTGGATGTAGCTTGCATTCCATGCAGACTCTGAGAGATCATATTGACTTGCTGATTCAATATTTTATTCTGAGCCAATATGGCATTCAGAGTATCAACTTCAAGAACTCCCTTCTTCATAGGCGTCCCATTATTCATAGGATTCCTTTCAGAAGTGTACATGAACTGGTTATTAGCAACCATGTCAATGAGTTCTTGAGCTTCTGCAGGCGTTTTCTTTAGGTGATTGGACCCACCTGCAGAAGTGTCCAGTGACATCTTTGATAGCTCAGATAAACCATCATAGAATATATCTAGGATGGTCCATTCTGAAAGCATGTCAGAAGGACACTTTTTGGTCAACTGTTTGTATCTTTCCCAAGCTTCATAGAGGGATTCACCTTCTTTCTGTCTGAAGGTTTGAACATCAGCTCTAAGCTTGCTCAGCTTTTGAGGAGGAAAGTACTTGGCTAAGAAAGCCGTGACCAGCTTATCCCAAGAGTTCAGGCTGTCTTTGGGTTGAGAATCCAACCATAATCTAGCTCTGTCTCTTACAGCAAAAGGGAAAGCATGAGCCTGTAGACTTCAGGATCTACTCCATTAGTCTTAACAGTATCACATATCTGCAAGAATTCAGTTAAGAACTGAAAAGGATCTTCAGATGGAAGTCCGTGAAACTTGCAGTTCTGCTGCATCAAAGAAACTAATCGAGGTTTCAGCTCAAAGTTGTTTGCTCCAATGGCAGGAATGGAGATGCTTCTTCCATGTAAATTGGAATTAGGTGCAGTAAAGTCACCAAGCATCTTCCTTACATTATTATTATTTTCGGCTGCCATCTCCTCTTCCTGTTCGAAAATTTCTGAAAGGTTATCTCTGGATTGTTGTATTTTAGCTTCTCTAAATTTTTTCTTCAGAGTCCTTTTAGGTTCTGGATCTGCTTCCACAAGAATGTTCTTATCCTTGCTCCTGCTCATATGACAAAGAAGAAGGCACAGAAAAATAATAATAATAATAGAGATCCTTTATACCACAGTATAGGGATCCCTGTGTGAGTAGAAGAAGAGGGGGAGACAAAGAATGTAATATAATGGAAGAAACACAAATGTGAGGAGGCTAGATATGTGAGATGAGATGTTAGGATATGAATGAATAAATAGAATGAGATGGGAGAGGGAGAATTTTCGAAAATATTTTTTTGAAAAAGAGTTAGTGATTTTCGAAAATGGTTTTTGAAAAATGTTAGTAATTTTCGAAAATTTTTAAAATCAAAAATAAAAATAAGAATAATTAGTTAATTAAAAAGAAATTTTTGAAAAAGAGGGGAGATATTTTCGAAAATTAGAGAGAGAGAGTTAGTTAGGTAGTTTTAAAAAAGTTAAGAAACAAACAAAAAGTTAGTTAGTTAGTTGAAACAAATTTTGAAAGGATAAGAAGTTAGGAGGTTAGAAAAGATATTTTTGAAATCATATTTTTGAAAAAAGTAAGATAAGAAGATATTTTTGAAAAGATATGATAGAAATTAGTTTTGAAAAAGATTTGATTTTTAAAATCTCAATTAATGACTTGATTCATAAGAAATCACAAGATATGATTCTAGAACTTAAAGTTTGAATCTTTCTTAACAAGCAAGTAACAAACTTCAAATTTTTGAATCAAAACATTAATTGATTATGTTATTTTCGAAAATTTGATATAAAAATAAGAAAAAGATTTTTGAAAAATATTTTTTTGAATTTTCGAAAATAACTAAGAATTTTGAAAAAGATTTGATTTTTGTAAAGAATTTTGAAAAAAATAAGATTTTCAAATTGAAAATTTGATTTGACTCATGAAAACAATTTGATTTTAAAAATTTTTGAAAAAGTCAATCCAAATTTTCGAATTTGATGAGAGAAAATGGGAAAGATATTTTTTTGATTTTTGAAATTTTTATGAAAAACATGAAAATTATGCAATGCATGAAATTTTTAGATCAAAACAATGAATGCATGCAAGAATGCTATGAATTTCAAGATGAACACCAAGAACACTTTGAAGATCATGATGAATACCAAGAACATATTTTTGAAAAATTTTTAATGCAAAGAAAACATGCAAGACACCGAACTTAGAATTCTTTAATACTTACGCACTAAGAATTCAAGAATGCATATGAAAAACAAGAAAAGACACAAAACAAAAAATCATCAAGATCAAACAAGAAGACTTACCAAGAACAACTTGAAGATCATGAAGAACACTATGAATGCATGAAATTTTTCGAAAAATGCTAGATGCATATGCAAGTGACACCAAACTTATGATATGACTCAAGACTCAAACAAGAAACAAAAATATTTTTGATTTTTATGATTTTCAAATTTTTTTGGATTTTTTTTTTCGAAAATTATATGAAAAAGAAAAATAAGGATTCCAAAATTTTTTATATGAATTCCAGGAATCTTGCATTCTTAGTCTGAAGCTTCAGTCCAGGAATTAGACATAGCTCACTAGCCAGCCAAGCTTTCAATGAAAGCTCCGGTCCAAAACACTAGACATGGCCAATGGCCAGCCAAGCTTCAGCATGTAATTCAGACTTGACACGCCTGACATACTCATTCCCAAAGGAATAGGACATGGCTTTACAGCCAGCCAGGCTTCAACATGCTTCATGAAACACTAGAATTCATTCTTAAAAATTTTGAATCTAAAAAATTTTTTCGAAAACAGGTGAGAAAATTTTGAAAGGTTTTTGAAAAATTTTTGAAAACAAAACAAAAAAGAACTTTACCTAATCTGAGCAACAAGATGAACCGTCAGTTGTCCAAACTCGAACAATCCCCGGCAACGGCGCCAAAAACTTGGTGCACGAAATTGTGATCTCCAGGCTCGAACAAATCCTGGTAATGGCTCCAAAGCTTGGTGCTCTGATCTTAATTCATAATTGTCACAACTTCGATACAACTAACCAGCAAGTGCACAATTCACCCTCCCTTTGCGTCTGTCACTAACGCCCAACAATCGCGAGTTTGAAGCTCGTCACAGTCATTCAATCATTGAATCCTACTCGGAATACCACAGACAAGGTTTAGACTTTCCGGATTCTCTTGAATGCCGCCATCATTCTAGCTTACGCCACGAAGATTTTGGTTAGGAGACCTAAGAGATATTCATTTTAGCTTATTTCATATAGAACGGAAGTGTTTGTCAGGCACGTGTTCATAGGGGAGAATGGTGATGAGCATCACACATAATCATCACCTTCATCACGTTCTTGGGTGCGAATGGATATCTTAGAAGCGAAATAAGATGAATTGAATAGAAAACAGAAGTACTTTGCATTAATCTTTGAGGAACAGCAGAGCTCCACACCTTAATCTATGGAGTGTAGAAACTCTACCGTTAAAAATACATAAGTGAAAGGTCCAGGCATGGCCGAGATGGCCAGCCCCCTAAAATGTGATCAATAGATCAAAAGATAATCTAAAGATCCAGGATGACTAATACAATAGTAAAAGGTCCTATTTATAATAAACTAGTCACTAAGGTTTACATGAGTAAGTAATTGATGCATAAATCTACTTCCGGGGCCCACTTGATGTGTGCTTGGGCTGGGCTTGAGTGTTGCACATGTAGAGGTCCTTCTTGGAGTTGAACTCTAGCTTTTGTGCCAGTTTGGGCGTTCAACTCTGGTTTTGGCTCCTTTTCTTGCGCTGGACGCCAGATTTGGGCAGAGAGCTGGCGTTGACCGCCAGTTTACGTCGTCTATTCTTGGCCAAAGTATGAACTATTATATATTGCTGGAAAGCTCTGGATGTCTACTTTCCAACGCAATTGGAAGTGCGCCATTTCGAGTTCTGTAGCTTCAGAAAATCCACTTTGAGTGCAGGGAGGTCAGAATCCAACAGCATCAGCAGTCCTTTTTCAACCTCTGAATCTGATCTCTGCTCAAGTCCCTCAATTTCAGCCAGAAAATACCTGAAATCACAGAAAAGTACACAAACTCATAGTAAATTCCAGAAATGTGAATTTAACATAAAAACTAATGAAAACATCCCTAAAAGTAACTAGATCCTACTAAAAACATACTAAAAACAATGTCAAAAAGCGTATGAATTATCCGCTCATCAATGATTTTAGCGTATATGGTGATTCATTTAGCCTTTGCTTGGATAGTTTATCTAGAGTGTTAGACAGATGTGTTAGTACAAACCTTGTATTAAATTTTGAAAAATGTCACTTTATGGTAAAACAAGGAATTGTACTAGGACATGTTGTGTCTAATACTGGCATTTCTGTAGATCCAGCAAAGGTGGATGTTATTTCTAGTTTACCTTACCCCTCCTCCGTGAGGGAAGTCCGTTCGTTCCTTGGCCACGCAGGTTTTTACAGGAGATTTATTAAGGACTTCAGTAAGGTAGCATTTCCTTTATCCATATTGCTGCAGAAAGATATTGAGTTCGAGTTCAGTGAGAGCTATATGCAAGCATTGGATAAGCTGAAGATCGCCCTGACTCAAGCTCCAATTGTAAGAGGACCAGACTGGAGCCAGCCATTCAAAATTATGTGTGATGCTTCCAACCATGAAGTAGGAGCGGCGTTGGCTCAGCGCGAAGGTAAGGATCCTTTTGTAATCGCTTATGCATCTAAGACTTTAAAAGCTGCTCAATCTTATTACACTACTGCTGAAAAAGAGCTTCTAGCTATTGTTTTTGCTCTAGATAAATTTCAAGCCTATTTACTTGGTACTAAGGTAGTAGTGTACTCAGACCATGCAGCTCTAAAATATTTATTAGCAAAAAAGGAATCTAAACCAAGGCTAATACATTGGATACTGCTGCTGCAAGAATTTGATTTAGAAATTAAAGATAGGAGTGGTAACCAGAATTTAGTGGCAGATCACCTGAGTCGCCTTGAGCACATTAAGGATGACTCCACTGCTATAAATGATAATTTCCCATTTGATAGCTTACATGCAGTATCTGAAGTAGTTCCTTGGTATGCACCTGTAGCTAATTATCTAGTTAGCCACACTTTTCCTCCAAATTTTACTAAGCATCAAAGAGACAAGCTGAAAAGTGAGTCAAAATATTTTATATGGGATGATCCATATTTATGGAGGTGTGGTGCTGATCAGGTAATTAGACGGTGTGTGCCTCAATCAGAATTCCAGTCCATTTTAGAGGCCTGCCACTCATCTGAGAGTGGAGGACATTTTGGCCCTCAGAGAACAGCTAGAAAAATTCTAGACTGTGGATTCTGGTGGCCTACTCTTTTTAAAGACGCTGGTGAATTTTGTAAATCTTGTTCCCCATGCCAAAGGTTTGGTAATATATCCAAGAGGGATGAGATGCCTCAATAGATTATGCTTTTCTGTGAAATTTTTGATGTTTGGGGCATTGACTTCATGGGTCGATTTCCAAATTCTAATGGTTACTTTTATATGCTGTTAGCTATAGATTATGTTTCTAAATGGGTGGAAGCAATTCCTACCCGCAATAATGATGCTAACACTGTTGTTTCCTTTGTTAGAAACCATATTATCTGTCGCTTTGGATCACCACGAGCAATCGTGAGAGATCAAGGCACCTATTTTTGTAACAGGAGACTAACAGGATTACTCAAGAAGCATGGGATAATTCACAAAGTAGCAACAGCTTATCATTCCCAGACCAATGGACAAGCAGAAGTCTTTAATAGAGAAATTAAGCGTATTCTGGAAAAGATAGTAAAACCTCATAGGAAGGACTGGAGTGCCTGGCTACAAGATGCACTCTGGGCATATAGAACAGCGTACAAGACACCCATTGGGATGAGCCCCTTCTGCTTAGTATACGGAAAGGCTTGCCACCTCCCAGTAGAGGTGGAACACAAGGCTTTCTGGGCTGTGAGGGAGTGCAACATAAATCTTAAAAAAGCTGGTGCTGAAAGAAAACTACAACTAGCAGAACTGGAGAATCTTCGCCTAGAAGCATATGACAACTCCAGACGTTATAAGGAGAAAATGAAGGCTGTCCATGACAAGTATATAAAAAGGAGAGAATTCAGACCAGGGGAGTTAGTTCTTCTTTATAACTCCAGACTAAGGCTTATGCCAGGTAAACTAAGATCAAGATGGGAAGGTCCCTACAAAGTAGAAAAGGCAGAGCCATACGGAATTTTCCACCTACGTCATCCTACTAGCTCCAAATTTTTGAAGGTCAATGGACATCGCCTGAAGCTTTACCATGGTGAGAAGATGAAGGATAATAAAGAACTAGAGGTTTTCCTCTTGGAAGACCCACTGATAGAAGCAGAATGAGCCTAAAGAGTGTCCAACTTAAGGACGTAAAAGCAAAGTGCTAGGTGGGAGACAACCCACCATGGTATGATCGTTCCGTTTCAGTCTTAGCTTTATTTTTACTTTATTTTATTTTTATGATGTTAATGACTCTTCTCATCACCCCTGCATATAGCTGCATATAAGTTTGCATTAGCATTCTGCATATCTAAAAAAAAAAAAACGCACGCGACGCGTTATGAAGAAAAGAAAATTGAACAGAAAGTCACGCGAAAGCGTGGCTGGAGGCGTGCCCTAGGCACAATCATGCCCACACGACCGCGTTAATGACGTGGCCGCGTCATTTGCAAAATAGCCTTCCCACACATCCGCGGTGCACGAAAATTACTTTACAATGTAATTCCGCACAACTAACCAGCAAGTGCACTGGGTCGTCCAAGTAATACCATACGTGAGTAAGGGTCGATCCCACGGAGATTGTTGGCTTGAAGCAATCTATGGTTATCTTGTAACTCTTAGTCAGGAAAACAATAAAATAATTCACTTATCAAATTTGATTGCAAGGGATAAAAGGGCAGAACACAAATTATACTTGTATGCAATGATGGAGAATATGTTGGAGTTTTGGAGATGCTTTGTCTTCTTAAATTCTACTTTCCTCTGTTTTCTGATTCACGCACGCACGTCCTCCTATGGCAAGCTGTGTGTAGGTGGATCACCGTTGTCAATGGCTACCATCCATCCTTCCAGTGAAAAGGGTCTAAATGCGCTGTCACCGCACGGCTAATCATCTGCAGGTTCTCAATCGTACCGGAATAGGATTTACTATCCTTTTGCGTCTATCACTACGCCCAGCATTCGCGAGTTTGAAGCTTGTCACAGTCATTCAATCCCTGAATCCTACTCGGAATACCACAGACAAGGTTTAGACTTTCCAGATTCTCTTGAATGCTGCCATCAATCTAGCTTATACCACGAAGATTCTGATTAAGAGATCTATGAGATATTCATTCATTCTACGGTGGAACATAAGTGGTTGTCAGGCACGCGTTCGTGGAGGAATGATGATGATTGTCACGTTCATCACATTCATATTGAAGTGTGAATGGATATCTTAGATAGGAACACGTGTGTTTGAATGGAAAACAGAAATACTTGCATTAATTCATCGAGACACAGCAGAGCTCCTCACCCCCAACAATGGAGTTTACAGGCTCATGCCATCAAAAGATACAAAGTTCAGATCTAATATGTTATGAGGTGCGAAATAAACCTCTAAAAGTTGTTTAAATACTAAACTAGTAACCTAGGTTTACAGAAAATGAACAAACTATGATAGATGGTGCAGAAATCCACTTTTGGGGCCTACTTGGTGTGTGCTGGGGCTGAGACTTAAGCTAATCACGTGCATAGATCTGTTTTGGGTGTTCAACGCCAGCTTTGGATCCTTTTCTAGCGTTGAACTCCACTTTGTAACTTGTTTCTGGCGCTGGACGTCAGACTGCAGCATGGAACTGGCGTTGAACGCCAGTTTACGTTATCTATCCTTGAGCAAAGTATAGACTATTATATATTTCTGGAAAGCCCTGAATGTCTACTTTCCAACGCAATTGGAAGCGTGCCATTTGGAGTTCTGTAGCTCCAGAAAATCCACTTTGAGTGTAGGGAGGTCAGAATCCAACAACATCAGCAGTCTTTTTTCAGCCTGAATCAGATTTTTGCTCAGCTCCCTCAATTTCAGCCAGAAAATACCTGAAATCACAGAAAAACACACAAACTCATAATAAAGTCCAGAAATATGAATTTTTCCTAGAAACTACTGAAAATAAACTAAAAACTAACTAAAACACACTAAAAACTATATGAAATTAACCCCAAAAAGCGTATAAAATATCCGCTCATCAGTCCGCGTCACCCACGCGAACGCGTGCCCCTAAAAATCGATGTAAAAGAGGTGTATGACAGCAAGTTATGATGGAGCTGGGCTGGAATGATGCTGGAAGCACCAGCCCCATCACGCAACCGCGTGCCCCATGCAGCCGCGTCGTCCTCAAAACATGGCCATTCACACGATCGCATCGACCACGCGATCGCGTCACCCTCAAATTTGGCAAAATGGGTTTTAAACAGAGGGTCGCGCAAACGCATGGCTGCCCTCGCGCCATTCCCATAAATCAAGTCACGCGACTGCGTGACCCACGCGTCCGCGTCACATGACAAAAATCACACACCACGCGACCGCGTCACTCACGCATCCGCGTCATATGCGTCGCACAGCTTATCCAAATCAGCCAAAATATCTTATATTTTCTTCCCCTAATCCTAATTTTTCTTATCCCTTCTAACTTCCTTCATCTCTCTTCTTCCTTTTCTATTTTTTCTCACTTTTTTACTTTCTCCCTTTTTCTTTTTCACATCCATTATCAAGGTTCTTTTCTTCTTCCTTCTTTATTTCTTCATTATTATTCTTTTTCTTTTATTCATATTTTCTTCTTTATTTTTCTTTCTACTTTCATTGTCTATATTTTCTTTTTCCTTCTTTTTATTCCTTTAATTAGTGTTACAAATTTATTTGGGTCATTATTTAATTCTATATTTTGCTTGTGGGTTATGATGAAACTGTTTGACAATTATTTATTACTTCCTTAAAGGGTTGCTTGTATGTTCTATTTTATATTTTCAAACAACATATTTACCATGCATGCTAAGTGTTTGTGAAAAAGCCCGTATGGCATTGTGCATTATTTTAAATTATTCTATTCTACTATTCTAATGCCTGTTTTTCACAAAACCCCTTTTATATTTTATTAATTAAACATAATTGTCAATACAAACAGGTTATTAGTTTGAAAGGCTTGGTAATCTAACTTGGACATTGAATGCTTGATCTATGCTACTCATGCCTTTGCCAGCAGGACAATAAACATCTTGCATTTAATTACCATCACATGCACTTACTCTATCACCTTTGATGCACTTTTCACATGTAGTCTAGACCATGTGTTAACGACATCCTTATTTACTGTGCATTGATTATCGCCCTTAATATTCGCTCCCTTGCTCGAACCCTTAGCTTTACATGTACTTACTTTCTTTTTCGCTTTTTTAGGATGGCCACCAAGAAAGGTAAAAAAAAAGCTACTCCCAAACCACTAGCAAGGAGCGGAACAAAAAGAGCATTAGTGACAGAACCATCTTCAACAGCAGTGAAACCCTCAACAAAACAAATCAAGAGGATCATCAAGGTCGATGAAAAAGAAAAAGCTTTTCCAGCAAAGGACACTGCGCGGTTTCCTAACCGCTATTGTGAGCAGATGTTTCCCATCTTGGTAGTAAGGAACTATAACAATGAACACCTTCTTATCCTCCCAACCCACATTGCTGACTTTGTTGAGCCCCGCATTGAGTGAAGACACTGGGAATTCCTACGGAGACAGCCACAGCAGGTTAATCTTTCATGGGTAGTAGAATTCTACTCCAACCTTCACATGCCAACCATGCAGTTTCTCTATGTCCGTCAGAAGTAAGTCCCCATAACTGAAGAGGCCATTCAACAAGCTTTAGATCTTCCCCCTGCTCCAGAAGGATTGGACGCATTTCAAGAAGCCTCGTTCAAGCGCCAGACATACCAATTTGACTAGGACGCCGTTCTCAGAGTCATAGCACAACTTGGCAGCAGATGGATCTACGGATACCATCGTTCCTGACCTAAGGGCATATCGGCTTCAGCACTTACCTTGGAGGCTCAAGTATGGGCACAGATTATGTCTCATTACGTCTTTCCGAGCACTCACGAGTCCTCCTTCACTGCAGACATGGCTGTTTTACTCTGGTGTATCCTTACAGACCAGCACCTCAATTTACCAAGACACATTCAGGGTGCTATGGGACACGTATAAATTGCGGGCAACTTGCCTTTTCCCGCCTTGATTTCAGACCTCGTCTCAGCAGCCGAAGTCTCCTACAGGGCTGGAAACACCAAAGCCATGCTTCCAAGGGATGATCAGCACATCCCTAACGGGAAATATATCAGACCTCCAGCAGAAGACACCCCCTCTTCTTCCACACCACAAGCACCTACAACAAACCAACTGTTCTATGAAATACTTGAAAGGTTGGATCGGTAGGAGCACAAAGCAAAGCTAAGAGAGCGTCATCTATGGAGTGTAGAAACTCTACCGTTAAAAATACATAAGTGAAGGTCCAGGCATGGCCGAGAGGCCAGCCCTCAAACGTGATCTAAGATAGCATATATGATTCCAAAGATGTCTAATACAATAGTAAAAGGTCCTATTTATAATAAACTAGCTACTAGGGTTTACAGAAGTAAGTAATTGATGCATAAATCAACTTCCGGGGCCCACTTGGTGTGTGCTTGGGCTGAGCTTGAATGTTACACGTGCAGAGGCTCTTTCTGGAGTTAAATGCCAGGTTGTAACTTAATTCTGGCGTTCAACTCTGGTTTGTGACTTGTTTCTGGCGTTTAACTCCAGACAGCAGCGTAGAACTGGCGTTCAACGCCCTTTTACGTCATCTAAACTCGTTCAAAGTATGGAATATTATATATTGCTGGAAAGCCCTAGATGTCTACTTTCCAACGCAATTGGAAGCGCGCCATTTTGAGTTTTGTAGCTCCAGAAAATCCACTTTGAGTGAAGGGAGGTCAGAATCCAACAGCATCAGCAGTCCTCCTTCAACCTCTGAATCTGATTTTTGCTCAAGTCCCTCAATTTCAGCCAGAAAATACCTGAAATCACCTAGAATAGGATAGATTGCATAGAAATAGGTTATTTGCATGCATGTTCTACTTGATTGAAGATAATAAGTTTCTTCCAAGACCCTATTTTTGAAAAATTTCACTAACTTAAATCAAAACTTTTGTGATTAAATTTGTTTGAAGTTGTATTTGGAACATAGTTTAAAAGGCTAAGAACACACAACCCGTGAGATTTTGAGCTTAATTACATGGTTACATTACTTAACCATGAATATTTTATTCTTGTGTGTTTACTTCTCTATGATTGTAATCTTTATTTTGTTTCATCCTATATGTCCAATGTTTAATGTGTTATATGCATACATATGACTGAGGCCATTATTTGATTTTAGCTCACTTATCCCAAATAAGCCTACCATTCAAATTACCTTTGTTAGCCTTTTTGAGCCTTTTTATCCCATCTGTTCTATATTTTACCACATTACTAGCCTTAAGCAGAAAAATAATTAAATATCCCAATTGAATCTTTGGTTAGCTTAAGATAGAAATTGTGTGTTAATTGAGTATGGGAAATTTGTGGGAACATGGGTTAATAAGGGAATGTGTCATTATAAAATAATGAGAATTTGGGTATCTACTCATGTAAAACTAGAAAAATTAAAAATCCATGTGCATTGATAAGTTATGTTTACTTTTAATATATATATATATATATTCAATAGATAAGTAATTAAATAAGGGGACAAAATTATCCCAATTCTAAGTTAAGTAAAACCCCAATGCATATGTGATACAAGTTAAGATAAAAGGTTAACACATGAGTATGTAATGCAAAAGTGAAAATTATGGGTAGTTAGGCATGATTCTAGAGTTATATGGAGTGTATATATGCTAGATAAGAGCTTAGGTTAGTCAGATATTCAATTTATAGCTCACTTAGCCATATGTATACCCTTACCCTGACCTTAGCCCCATTACAACCTTGAAAAAGACCTCATGATGTTGCATTGGTACATTAAATATTGTTGATTAGTTAGGTGAAAAACAAAATTCAGAAAGCATGATTAGAGAAGGATAGAGTGATTACCCTATACACTTGAGAGACTAGAGTGCACATACACCATCAGTGAGGGTTCAATGCTTGACTCTATGCTCCCTGCTTTCATGAGCTATCTTCTTACAATGTTACCTGTTTTTACTATATAATTTGAATTAGTGGAATTTGATTTGTGTTTGTCTTGAAGAGCCTATTTATTTTTAACCAAGTAGACAAGAATCATATAGTTGCATTCATATATATAGGTTGCATTGTATTACATGAGTCTTACATTTCCCTACTCATTCATTTTATCTCCTTAAGCTAAGCATGAGGACATGCTAATGTTTAAGTATGGGGAGGTTAATAAATCACTATTTTATGATTTATATTGTGTTTAATTGAATGGTTTTATCAAGTCTTTATCCACTTATTCATATGATTAGCATGGTATTACAATTTCTTCCCAAAATTGTTCCATGGTTGAAAACTTGCTTCTTAGAGATCTTTTAATTATACATTTTAACTCTGCTCTATCACATTCGATGCCGTGATCCGTGTGTTAAGTGTTTGGTGCACGAAATTGTGATCATCAATGGCGCCATCAACATGGTACGCTCAATTGTAATCTCAACTCTTTATCACAACTTTGCACAACTAACCAGCAAGTGCACTGGGTCGTCCAAGTAATAAACCTTACGCGAGTAAGGGTCGATCCCACGGAGATTGTTGGTATGAAGCAAGCTATGGTCATCTTGTAAATCTCAGTCACGCGGATATAGAATGGTTATGGAGTTTTTGAATATTAATAATAAAATAGGGATAGAAATACTTATGTAAATCCTTGGTGAGAATTTCAGATAAATGCATGGAGATGCTTTCATTTCTTGTTCTTTTGAATTAAAACAGTTTTCATTTAAGAGAGGTGATGGATTCATAGGACATTCATAACTTTAAGACAAAGTTACTAAATACTAATGATCATGTAATGAAGATACAAACATGGATAAGCACTTAACATAGAGAAAACGAAAAATAGAGAATGTAAGAACAAGGAATGAGTCCACCTTAGTGATGGCCTTCCACACATATGTCCATGAGGACTTGGTCCAACCTTTGATTAAAGTTGACCCTTCTAGTGTAGGGGCGTGCATCTCCTTGCATCATAGGCAAGTTAAACGCCAACCTCACATTTTCCGGACTAAAATCTAAGTATTTCCCCCGAACCATGGTGAGATAATTCTTTGGGTCCGGGTTCTTACTTTGATCATGGTTCCTAGTGATCCATGCATTGGCATAGAACTCTTGAACCATTAGGATTCCGACTTGTTGGATGGGTTTTGTTAGAACTTCCCAACCTCTTCTTTGGATTTCATGTCGGATCTCCGGATACTCATTCTTCTTGAGCTTGAAAGGGACCTCAGGGATCACCTTCTTCTTGGCCACAACATCATAGAAGTGGTCTTGATGAGCTTTGGAGATGAATCTTTCCATCTCCCATGACACGGAGGTGGAAGCTTTTGTCTTCCCTTTCCCTTTTCTAGAGGATTCTCCGACTTAGGTGCCATCAATGGTAATGGAAAAACAAAAAGCTTATGCTTTTACCACACCAAACTTAGAATTTTGCTCGCCCTCGAGCAAGAAAAGAAAGAATACATGAAGAAGAAGAAGAAATGTGGAGAAGAGGGGGAGACGTGTATTCGGCCAAGAAGAGAAGAGAGGGTTGTGTTGTGTGAAAATGAGGAAGAATGGAGGGCTTTATATAGGGAAGGGAGGGGGGTTAGGTTCGGCCATTTAGGGTGGGTTGGGTGGGAAATTGATTTTGAATTTTGAAGGTAGGTGGAGTTTATGAGGTAGGTTTATGGGGAAGAGTGGATGGATGTGAGTGGTGAAGTGGTGATAGGGAAGAGAGGTTGAGGTGATTGGTGAAGAGTTTTGGGGGAGAGTGTTTATGGGATTGTGTGAAAGAGGGGTGAGAAGAAGTGAGTGGAGGTAGGTGGGGATCCTGTGGGGTCCACAGATCCTGAGGTGATTCTGTGGGGTCCACAGATCCTGAGGTGTTCAAGGATTTACAACCTTGCACCAAATTAGGCATGTAAAATGCCTTTGTACACAACTCTGGGCGTCCAGCGCCAGATTGGTGCTTGTTCTGGGCGTTGAACACCCATTTGTTGCCCATTTTTGGCATTGAACGCCAGAACCATGCTTGTTCTGGGCGTTCAGTGCCAGCTTTTCTCCAGGGTGCAATTCTGGTATTCAAATGCCCAGATGTTGCCCATTTTGGGCGTTCAGCGCCAGAACCATGCTCTGTTCTGGCGTTGAACGCCAGCCAGGTGCTTCTTACTGGCGTTTAAACGCCAGTAAGGTCTTCCTCCAGGGTGTGATTTTTTGCTGCTGTTTTTGATTCCGTTTTCAATTTTTATATTTATTTTGTGATTCCACATGATCATGAACCTAATAAAACATGAAAAATCATGAAAATAAAAATTAGATAAAAATTGGGTTGCCTCCCAACAAGCGCTTCTTTATTGTCAATAGCTTGACAGTGGGCTCTCATGGAGCCTCACAGATGTTCAGAGCATTGTTGAGACTCCCCAACACCAAACTTAGAGTTTGGATATGGGAGTTCAACACCAAACTTAGAGTTTGGTTGTGGCCTCCCAACACCAAACTTAGAGTTTGACTGTGGGGGCTCTGGTTGACTCTATTTTGAGAGAAGCTTTATATGCTTCCTCTCCATGGGTACAGAGAGATATCCTTGAGTTTTAAACACAAGGTTGTCCTCATTTAATTGATGGATCAATTCTCCTCTGTCCACATCAATCACAGCTCTTGCTGTGGCTAGGAAGGGTCTTCCAAGAATGATGGATTCATCCTCATCCTTCCCAGTATCCAGGATTATAAAATCAGCAGGGATGTAAAGGTCTTTAACCTTTACTAACATGTCCTCTACATGTCCATAAGCTATTTTTATGGATTTGTCTGCCATTTCTAATGAGAAATTGGCTTCCTGTACCTCAAGGGTTCTTAGTTTCTCCATTACAGAGAGTGGCATGAGGTTTATTCCTGACCCAAGGTCACACAGAGCCTTTTCAAAGGTCATGGTGCCTATGGTACAAGGTATTAAGAACTTTCCAGGATCCTGTTTCTTCTGAGGCAATGTCAGCTGATCCAGATCACTCAGTTCATTGGTGAACAAGGGAGGTTCATCTTCCCAAGTCTCAATACCAAATAATTTGGCATTCAGCTTCATGATTGCACCAAGGTACTTGGTAACTTGCTCCTTAGTAACATCCTCATTCTCTTCAGAAGAGGAATACTCATCAGAGCTCATGAATGGCATAAGGAGGTTTAATGGAATCTCTATGGTCTCTAGGTGAGCCTCAGATTCCTTTGGTTCCTCAGAGGGAAGCTCCTTATTGGTCACTGGACGTCCCAGGAGGTCTTCCTCCTTGGAATTCACGTCCTCTCCTTCCTTTACAGGTTCGGCCATGGTAATTAATTCAATGGCCTTACACTCTCCTTTTGGATTCTCTTCTGTATTGCTTGGGAGAGTACTAGGAGGAGTTTCAGTGATCTTCTTACTCAGCTGGCCCACTTGTGCTTCCAAATTTCTAATGGAAGACCTTGTTTCATTCATGAAACTTACAGTGGCCTTAGATAGATCAGAGACTAAGTTTGCTAAATTAGAGGTATTTTGTTCAGAGTTCTCTGTCTGTTGCTGAGTGGATGATGGAAAAGGCTTGCTATTGCTAAACCTGTTTCTTCCACCATTATTAAAGCCTTGTTGAGGCTTTTGTTGATCCTTCCATGAGAGATTTGGGTGTTTTCTCCATGAGGGGTTATAGGTGTTTCCATAAGGTTCACCTAAGTAATTTACCTCTGCTATTGCAGGGTTCTCAGGATCATAGGCTTCTTCTTTAGAAGGCGCCTCTTGAGTACTGTTGGATGCAGCTTACATTCCATTCAGACTCTGAGAAATCATATTGACTTACTGAGTCAATAGTTTGTTCTGAGCCAATATGGCATTCAGAGTATCAATTTCAAGAACTCCCTTCTTCATAGGCGTCCCATTACTCATAGGATTTCTGTCTCTCACAGCAAAAGGGAAAAGCATGAGCCTGTAGACTTAAGGATCTACTCCATTAGTCTTAACAGTATCACATATCTGCAAGAATCTAGTTAAGAACTGAAAAGGATCTTCAGATGGAAGTCCATGAAACTTGCAGTTCTGCTGCATCAGAGAAACTAATTGAGGTTT
>NC_029794.2:52554456-52563073 GCF_000816755.2 Arachis ipaensis
TGAAAAAGATTTGATTTTTGAAAAAGATTTTGAAAAAAAATAGAATTTGAAAATTGAAAATTTGATTTGACTCATAGAAAACAACTAGATTTTAAAATTTTTTGAAAAAGTCAACTCAAATTTTCGAATTTTATGAGAGAAAAATTTTTGATTTTTGAAATTTTTAATGATGAGAGAGAAAAACACTAAAAATACTCAATGCATGGAGATTTTATATCAAAACAATGAATGCATGCAAGAATGCTATGAATGTCAAGATGAACACCAAGAACACTTTGAAGATCATGATGAACATCAAGAACATATTTTTGAAAAATTTTATATGCAAAGAAAACATGCAAGACACCAAACTTAGAAATCTTTCATGTTTAGACTCTATGGATGCAAAAATGCATATGTAAAACAAGAAAAGATGCAAAACAAGAAAATATCAAGATCAAACAAGAAGACTTACCAAGAACAACTTGAAGATCATGAAGAACACTATGAATGCATGAATTTTTCGAAAAAATGCAAGATGAACATGCAATTGACACCAAACTTAAAATCTGACTCAAGACTCAAACAAGAAACATGAAATATTTTTGATTTTTATGATTTTCTAATTTTTTTGCATTTTTATTTTATATTTTTCGAAAATAAATTTGAAAAAGGAAAATAAGGGTTCCAAATCATCATGAAACACTAGAATTCATTCTTAAAAATTCTGAAGAAAAATATATTTTTTTGAAAACATTTTTTTTAAATTTTTTTTTCGAAAACAAAGGAGAAAATTTTTGAAAAATTTTTTTGAAAACTTTTTGAAAATAAGAAGAAAATTACCCAATCTAAGCAACAAGATGAACAGTCAGTTGTCCAAACTCGAACAATCCCTGGCAACGGCACCAAAAACTTGGTGCACCAAATTGTGATCATCAATGGCGCCATCAACATGGTATGCTCAATTGTAATCTCAACTCTTTATCACAACTTCGCACAACTAACCAGCAAGTGCACTGGGTCGTCTAAGTAATAAACCTAACGCGAGTAAGGGTCGATCCCACGGAGATTGTTGGTATGAAGCAAGCCATGGTCATCTTGTAAATCTCAGTCAGGAGGATATAGAATGGTTATGGAGTTTTCGAATATTAATAATAAAATAGGGATAGAAATACTTATGTAAATCCTTGGTGAGAATTTCAGATAAATGCATGGAGATGCTTTCGTCCTTCTAAACCTCTGCTTTCCTACTGTCTTCATCCAATCAGTCTTACTCCTTTCTATGGCTGGCTTTATGTAAGGACATCACCGTTGTCAATGGCTACTTTTAATCCTCTCTGGAAAATGGTCCGATGCGCTGTCACTGCATGGCTAATCGTCTGGAGGCATCACCCTTGCCAATGGCTGCATCCTATCCTCTTGTGAAAATGGTCCAAATGCTCTGTCACAGCACGGCTAATCATCTGAGGTTCTCGATCATACTAGAATAGGATTCACCCTCTTTTTGCGTCTGTCACTACGCCCAGCATTCGCGAGTTTGAAGCTCGTCACAGTCATTCAATCCCAGAGTCCTACTCGGAATACCACAGAAAAAGTTTAGACTTTCCGGACCCTCATGAATGCCGCCATCAATCTAGCTTATAGCACGAAGATTCTGATTAAAAGATCTAAGAAATACTCATTCAATCTAAGGTAGAACGGAAGTGGTTGTCAGGCACGCGTTCATAAGGAATGATGATGGTTGTCACGTTCATCACATTCAGGTTGAAGTGCGAATGAATATCTTAGAAGCGGAATAAGTTGAATTGAATAGAAAAACAGTAGTACTTTGCATTAATCTTTGAGGAACAGCAGAGCTCCACACCTTAATCTATGGAGTGTAGAAACTCTACCGTTGAAAAATACATAAGTGAACATAGGGTAAGCATGGCCGAGTGGCCAGCCTTCCATGGAGCTCTAGAGATCTAAAAATGATCAAAAGATGATTCCAAAGATGTCTAATACAATAGTAAAAGGTCCTATTTATAATAAACTAGCTACTAGGGTTTACAAAAGTAAGTAATTGATGCATAAATCCACTTCCGGGGCCCACTTGGTATGTGCTTGGGCTGAGCTTGAATGTTACACGTGCAGAGGCTCTTTCTGGAGTTGAACGCCAGATGATAACCCTTTTTAAATTGGTGAGGCAGATCTTAGCTGGTTAAGAGCTATACGTGCAACGCTATTCTCTTATTTAGAATCTCTTAATTGGTCAACTTCTGCCACGCACCACTAACATAAATAGGATCATTTTGCTCTTGGATCGATGGGTGTGGATATTCTTCCATGGAGGGTTGTGATGTAAAAGATGGTTTATAGTGTTGGGGGTAGCCATCGTATATGGTAGGTGGTTCATTTTGGTGAGAATATTGAGGTGGTGTATATACAGGTATTTATTTAATAAGTTCATGCGAGTATTGATACTGGAATAGTGTTTCTGAGTATGGTTCATATGGCTCGTATGGTTGTTGGTATAGTGGATATGGGTTATGATCATATGGAGGTTTTTGGTACTATGGGACTTGCGAGTATGATGGTTGCGGGCTATGTTGAGGGGGGGTTCCCTCATTGAAATTTCTATTTCTTACAACATAATTAGAACCAAACTCATAGCCAAAATAGTGAGAATTCATAGAAAAAAGGAAAACAAAAAACAAAAACTATTAAGAAACAAAGAGAACAAAATCCTAACTACTAACACAAACAAGCAAACAAACAAAAAGTAAACTATTCACAATCAACATATAAACAATAACCAATAACAAACATATATTGTAATTTGCTAGCAATGGCACCAAAACTTGATGCGAGCCAAATGTCGGTTTAGAATTTCTCCAAAAAGAATCGCGTTGTAAGTATAATTCCAAACCAACAAATGACCCTGTCAAAGTTTAATTTGTTTGTCACGAATGCAAACCAACAAAAACCGAGAGTATTAGATCTCGAGTTGTCTCTCAAAAGAATTATAATGAGGCGTGTGTATTATTGGTTATGAGAATAAGGGGTCTGAAGAGCAAGGACAAGAAAATAAATTGTAAGAAAGTAAAGATAACAACTCAAGGAGGGTAAATGCTAAAAAGACACTCTTGGCGAGAATTGAGAGTCAAGGCTTCCTATCTAAGTCATTGACCATAAACATGGTGATTACCTAAAGTTAATACTACTTCGTCCTCTCCAACATCAGGAGAAAGTCAAATAGGCATAGTTAGTCCTAATCCATATGTCTTACTCGTCAATGAAAACAAGAAGAACTAATAACCCTAAATCTCCAATCAATATTGGACATCAACGACTCTCGTGTCACTAACCACGACATGATAATTACAAGAGCGAACCCAATTAGTCAACCTCTAATGATGAGATAAGTTAACCGGGCTTAATCAATCTCAATCTATAGGTTTTACTCATTAATGGAAACGAGATTAATTAAAATCTCTAAATTATAGATTAATTAAAATCTCTAAATTATCAATCAAATTGGATATTAGTGACTCAAGGTCATTTAAATCCTCAATTCTAAGCCAAGAGTATAAAAATCTACTCTAAAGATAAATCAAGTATTTTATCAAATACTTGGGGTGCATAATAGAAAAGCATCATAAATTGTAAGAATTAATAAAATCTAAAACTACCAAAACAAGATAACAATAATAGCAACTAAAGCAAACATCAAAGGACATGAAAACATAAAATTGCATTAAATGAAAGTAAAATTGAACAATTGTTCATAAGCTAAAATAGACAAAATAAAGAAACAAACAAGAGAAAATAGGCAAATTGAGACAATAGAACAAGAAAATGTAAAGAGAACTACACAAGAACAAGAATTAAAATCTACATCTAAGAGAATTTAACCTAAAACTACACTAAATTATAGAAAGATGAAAGAGCTTCTCTCTCTAGAATTCTATCCTAAAACATGGTTCTAAAATATTCTATGACTACTTGGTTGATCCTCCCTTGGTCTTGCCTTCAAATGCTTCAGAAATGAGTTGGGTTAGGCCCGAAAATGGCCTGAAATCACGACCCACGTGTTTACTTAAGTAAATCACGTGCTACAAGTCATGCGTACGCATGAGGCAAGTGTACACATGACCATGAGGAACTCCAAACTTTATTTCTTCATGAATTCTCCACTTTTGCATGCTTTTTTCTTTACTTCTTCAAGTCATCCTTGCCTTCTAAGCCTAAAATCACTTAACAAACACATCAATGCATCGAATGAAATTAAAGTGAATTAAATTTAGCAATTTAAGAGCCTAAAAAGCATGTTTTTAATCATTAAGCACAATTAGGAGGAGTTCATAAATATGCTATTTCAGTGAATAAATGCAAGATAAGTTGATAAAATCCACTCAATTCGATCCTAAATTTACCATAAAATAGTAGTTTATCATCAATCCCAAGCACATTTTCCATCACCAGAGCTCAATATCGTAAGTGACGTAGCTTAGTCCTTGCCATGTAGGACATGATAATGGCTAGATGAGGTGGCAGAAAAGTGTAATTGAACCAATTTGGTCATTTTATCCCTTTTATTACCTAAATCAAATAATGTTCTTCTTATTCCTCTCCTTCATTTTCTACTTCTTCTTCTTTGTGCATAAGTATAGGTCGGGAGTCATGATTGCAGGTAGGAGCTAGAGATCTACACGTTCAACCACCAGAACCCCTAGTTATAGTAGATCTTTGCAGATATGAGAGTGGTATAGTTGTGGTTGCAGATACCAGGACCCCTAACAAGCTAAGCCATTCTTTGGCTGTCCCAACTATAATGTGAGAAACTCTACTTAATTATTTCATCTTTGTTAATGGGTTTTGTTTAAAAGTCAGAAATTCTTTGTTTCAGACCATTGGAAAGAGGTGATGCAGATTATTTGTGTGGACTATCAATGGATAAGTGGTGGGTAGAACTCTAAATTTTGGTGGAAAAGTTGAGCAAGTAAGGCTAAATTTTGTGTAGAGAATTGGGAAGTTGGAAGTTGAAATGAACCCAAAATTATACATTCAAGTGTTATTTTTGGCAGCTTTCTGTATTCTCAAGGATTAAGGAGAATGTAAGATTTTAAACCTAGAAAAATGGAAAACGTATGATGATCTGTGTTCCTTAATTGGGAATGTATCATTTTGAACTTGTAAAAATTAAAAATATAAGATGAACTCTGTTCCCTAAATGTTATATATGAAATTGCTAAAAATAAATTCTTCCTAATAACATAGGAGTACCATAATAAAAGAGTATCATAAAAATAATTTAAAATTCTCAGAGCAATCATACAATGTCATAATAAAAGAGTACCATAAACCTATAACATAATGATATCATAAGATCATTACTAACAGAAACAAGTTCCCCATTCAATAAAAGACTAATTACAAAACCAAACATACCAAAATAAGAGAATTTTATGAAATTGTATCTAACAGTTGGAAAAAAAGGACTAATGCCCTAATTGATTAACATAATCCAAAAAAGACTACACAAATGAAAGAACAAGTTCACTTCTTTTTTCTTGGTGTCTTTAAATCGGGTATTGGGACAACCTTCATGAAGCTGGCCAATCTAAAAATTGTGGCTGAGCTTGCTCCTTACAATGGATCCACAGTCACAATCCCAGGTAGTGATGAGGTCTTCTTTCAGGTTTGCAACTTGGGTGGCTGATACGTGAGCATCTTTCCTTTATTTTTTGTTTATTTTAAGTTAAAATTTACTGAGTTTTAATTAAATTTTAGTGTTTGAAACCTCTTTTGGTGCTACTTTGAGTTGCTTTGGTGTTTTAACCATTTCAGGTGAAGTTCGGATCAGTTTAGCAGAGTTTGTGTGCAACAAAAGAGAAGAATTAGAAGCTACCAAGCTGGCGCTAAACGCGGACCTGGGCGTTAGCGCCAGGAGTTCAGAAATGCGTGGAAGCCCTCTGCCCATTAGGGCGCTAAACACCAAACCAGGCGTTTAGCGCGAGGAACTCATAATCGAAAGGGAGCTTTCTTCCCACAAGGACGCTAAACGCTGGATCTAGTGTTTAGCGCCAATGAACCGGATCTCAATTCACCCAAATAGCATCTTTAGTTGGATTTAGCTTTCAATTATTCTATTTTATTGTATTTTAGTTAATTTTAAGTACAAACAAAATATTTTAGGTTTAAAATTTATTATTTTATTTTAGTTTAAAATAAAATTAGAATAGATATAAAAGGGAAAAGATTCACCCTTCGGGGAATCTTCTCTCTTACGCACTTTCACATTTTCTGAACCCTAGTTTTCTCTCTGAAGCATAAGCTACTAAACTTCTTTGGTTACGGTTAGGAGCTCTATTTATCTTTATGGATTAAGACTATTATTGTTCTATTTTAATTAATGTATTGATTCATTTTCAATGATTACTTTCGTTCTTTATCTTATGAATCTGGGTAGATCGGTAGAATAACCCTTATTCTATATGCGTTCTTGTGATTCTTGGAAGAGTTATCTCACTCGAACACTAGCTTGAAAGTAAATTCTTCTTAAATTGATAATTATTTGGACTTAAAGGGATTAAATATGGGTAATTAGGGTTTTTGTGGCCAATAAACTAGAGTTGAACCTAAACCTTTAATCGAAATTAAGTGACCAAGACATTGGCGGTTAACTAGGTTAGAAGAGATTAAATCACTAAGATATTAGGATTTAGTCACTAACAGTATTCCATGAAATGAATGTTGCATGATTAAATTAGTTGGTAAGAAAACTTAATCTGGAAGAATAAACATCTCCGATACCTTAACTGTTTTCTCATATATTCTACAACAATTCCACTGTTTGCTTTTTAATTCTCTAAATCACTGTTAAATGCTTTTAAACCCCAAAACATCACTTTCTGCTTGCCTAACTAAGTGATTCATTCGACCATTATTTCTCAGTCTATCAATCCTCGTGGGATCGACCCTCAGTCACCTGAGGTATTACTTGGTACGACACAGTGCACTTGCTGGTTAGTTTGTGGATCTAGAAATTCCGCATCATGTTTTTGACATTGTTGCCCGGGACTGACTGTGATTAACAACGAACCGTTGTTTGATTTCTTAGATTAGGTGTTTTTAGCTTTTAGTTTTTATTTGTCTTTGTTCATTAAATTTTTGCAATTTTAGTTTTATTCAAGTTAAAATTTTTCCCTTAATTTCTGAAATCAAGTTTGGTGTCCTCCTTAGTTATTTTATTTTTCCTGATTAATTTTCTTTTTAGTTATTTTTGAATTTAGTGTTTATTTTCTTAGTTAATTTTTGAAATCTTTGATGTTGTTTGTTCAGTTTATTTTACTTCATTTTTTTAAACAGGATACCTCATTGGGAATTCTGTGCACTCTAACGTAGAGATTTCCAACTTTTCTTTATTTTCTGTTGTTTATGAGCAGGAACAGGAACAAAGAACCTCTTCTAGATTTTGATCCTGAAATTGAGAGGATGTTGAGGCGGCATTTACAACAAGCAAGAGCTTATAAAGCCGGTGAAAATTGAAGAGTCCACTATGGAGCTCAACAACAATAACAATGCGGTTAATGCCAATGTTGTTAATCCTCCTGATATGCCTGCACAACCTAGGAGAACACTTGGCTCTTATACTGCTCCTAGCTCAAATTTCCATAGGAATAGCATTGTTGTACCTGATGCCAGGGCATTTTGGCCAGTTTTACTGACCTTTTCTTTACTGTTTTTAGGGTAGTTTCATGCATTTTCCTAGAAAATAAGCTAGTTTTGGGTAGATATTCACTTACATCTTGATTCAAGCATACATTGTGCACTTTACATGATTTCATAAGGATTTTGCATGAATTATATGATAAATTGGATGATGCATGACTCATGACTTGGACCAGAACTTTGATGCACTTTGTTGCTTGATTTCAGGACAAAGGAAGCAAAGAAGAACCACGTCAGCAGTCACGTTAGTCCCACTAACGTGACCTCTAACGTGGAATGGGTGCTAACTTGCAAAGTTAATGAGAAAGGTAATCACCAATAATGCCCTCGAAGCCATCATAAGCCCACGTTAAGAGTCACGTTAACTAAGTTAATGTGAACTCTAACGTGGAAGAAGACAACAAGGCCAATGTTAGTGATACTCACCTTTGTCACTAACGTTGGACCAAGCTCATAATTGGCCACGTTAGTTGCCACATTAACTTAGTTAACATGGCTTCTAACGTTAAGAAGCAAAAAGGAAGCCAACGTTAGTGACATTCACCTTTGTCACTAATGTTGGCCAAGCTTCCGTAAGCCACGTTAACTCCCACGTTAACTTAGTTAACGTGGAAGCTAACGTGGAGAGAGCAATTGGTCGCCAACGTTAGTGACACTTACCTTTGTCACTAACGTTGGGGTGAACCACCAAGAGCCACCATGAGCAATGTTAACTCCCACGTTAACTTAGTTAACGTGGAAGCTAACGTGGATAAAGAAGTAATGAGCCAACGTTAGTGACACTCACCTTTGTCACTAACGTTGGAGATGGCTAGCATGACTACTTAGAAGCCACGTTAACTTAGTTAACGTGGACTCTAACGTGAGAAAGAAGGGCACATTGGAACGTTAGTGACAAAGGTAAGTGTCACTAACGTTCTCGAAG
>NC_029794.2:52563078-52565917 GCF_000816755.2 Arachis ipaensis
AATTTCTGATCTTACCCATTCTCTTTAATTTCTGCCATTTACTTTTATGAGCAATTACCCCATTCCCATTTATGATTCTGCAATTTACTTTCCGCCATTTACATTCAGCTCTTTATTTCCAGCATTTACTATTTCTACCATTTACTTTCCCGCCATTTAATTTTCTGCAATTCTCAACTCAAATTCTGATTCATTCAACTAGAACATTCCTCTAATTAAAGTTGCTTGATCAATCAATCTCTGTGGGATTCGACCTCACTCTATTGTGAGTTTTTACTTGACGACGAATTCGGTACACTTGCCGAAGGAAATTTGTTGCAAGACAAGTTTTCCGCGTATCAAGTTTATGGCGCCGTTGCCGGGAATTGATTTTGAATCAACAATGATTAAATTGGAGGATAACTAGATTGAGCATTTTTAGTTTGTTTGATTTAATTTTCTGTTTGAGTAATTTACTTTCAGTTTTAGTTAATTTCTTCCGTTCCCCCTACTTTTTCATTTTTTTTAGTTATTTACAATTCAGTTCACTGACCCACTAACTGTTTGATATATTGCATCACTCACACTAACAGTAATTCTAATAGAAATACTTCCTGCATCTATTTTCCTTGCTTGTGCTTTGTTGGTTGTATAACAGGGAGAAGAAGCGGGGCTTCAACTTCCTTTGATTCAGAACCTGAGAGGACCTTCCTTAGATTAAGGAGGGAAGCAAGAGAAAAACAAGTAGTGGGTGCCGAGGAAGAGGATGAATACTTTGAACCAAACATGGAAGAAAACATGGAAAACCATCATGAAGAAGAGGCTCACAACCATGGCAGAAAAGGTCGAGCAAATCATGCTGGGGAGGAGAGAAGAGTTTTAGGCTCTTACATCAATCCAAACCCAGAAAACTATGGAAGTAGCATTCAAAAGCCGACCATCCATGCCAATAATTTTGAACTAAAACCGCAGCTCATCACCCTTGTTCAGAACAACTGTTCGTCCGGAGGAGGAGTCCAAGAAGATCCCAATCAACATCTAACCACCTTCCTGAGGATATGTGACACGGTGAAGTCTAATGGTGTTCATCCTGACGCCTATAGACTGCTCTTATTTCCATTCTCACTCAAGGATAAGGCAGCCAAGTAGCTTGAGTCTTTTCTGAAGGAAAGTTTGACAACTTGGGAAGATGTGGTGAACAAATTTTTAGCCAGATTCTATCCTCCCCAAAGAATCAACAGGCTGAGAGCTAAGGTCCAAACTTTCAAACAATAAGATGGTGAGACTCTATATGAAGCATGGGAGAGGTTCAAGGATCTGACAAGGAGGTGTCCACCAGATATGTTCAATGAATGGGTGTAGCTACACATTTTCTATGAAGGCCTTTCTTATAAATCAAAGAAAGCAGTAGACCACTCATCTGGGGGATCTCTGAACAAGAAGAAAACCATTGAGGAGGCCATAGATGTCATTGAAACTGTAGTAGAAAATGACTATTTCTATGCTTCTGAAAGAGGGAACACTAGAGGAGTGATGGAGCTAAACAATGTAGATGCTCTGCTGGCCCAAAATAAGCTCATTACCAAGCAGCTGGCTAACCTCACCAAGAAGATGGAGAGGAACCAAGTAGCAGCAATCACCACTTCATCAGCAACCCAAGAAGGAGTGAATGAAGAAGCAGAGGGTAGTCAGGAGCAAGCCAACTACATTGGGAATTCACCTAGGCAAAACCATGATCCATACTCCAGGACCTACAACCCTGGTTGGAGGAATCACCCAAACTTTGGGTGGGGGAATCAACAAGATCAAGGCCAAGATCAGAGACGTCACAACCCCAACAACAATGCAGCTCACCAACAATTCACACAGAGAACATATCAACACCACCATGACAACACCTCTCCACATCTATATCAAACCCAAAATAACATTTCTCATCCTTTCACCTCTAATCCCAATCCACCATCATTTGATGACAGACTCTCAAGGATTGAAAATCTACTTGAAGGCATAGACAAAGAGATTCAAGACAACAAGGCGTTCAAGGAGGAAATGCGAGCAAATTTTAAGAACCAGGGAGACACCATCAAGAGGTTGAAATCTCAAGTAGGGTATCTCTCTCAGCAGATTCCCAAACCTACAGATAGATTCCCAAGTGACACAGAGAAAAATCCAAGAGGAGAAACAAAGAAAGTAAGATGGGAAGATTGCAAGATGGCCACTACAAGTGATAAGGAGACTGAGGACAAGCCAAATAAGCCGTCAGAACAACCTGGAGATACCTCAGCAGAGGAGAAGGAAAAAAATCACCAAGAACCAAAAATCTCACAACAAGAGCTGCTGAGACTCTATGCACCCTTTTCCCTAACTACTCAATGGTGCTGTGGAGAAGAGAATATACTCAAGATTTCTTGACTTGTTTGCATCTCTGCATGTAAACATACCATTCATCAAGACCATCCAACAAATGCCTGCATACATCAAGTATATGAAGGAACTGCTTCCCAGGAAAAGCTCACTCAAGGGAGGCCAAACTATAAACTATAACAAGGAGTGCAGCGTCCTCATTCAACCAGAGTTGCCTACAAAAAGAAAGGACCCAGGGAGTTTTCACATACCCTGTGCCATAGGAGAAACAATGTTTGATAGAGCACTCTGCGATTTGGGAGCAAGCATCAACTTAATGCCCTTGGCCCTTTTGAAGAGGCTGCAGATCAATGAGATAATGCCCACAGATGTAGTCATCAGGCTGGCTGACAAAACTCAAAAACAAGCAATAGGAGTGGTGGAAAACATGTTGATAAAGGTTGGGAAATACTTTCTTCCCACAGGCTTTGTCATATTGGACATGGAAGAGAGT
>NC_029794.2:52578489-52612681 GCF_000816755.2 Arachis ipaensis
AACTGCTTCCCAGGAAAAGCTCACTCAAAGAAGGCCAAACTATAGTGATGAACAAGGAGTGCAGCGTCCTCATTCAACCAGAGTTGCCTACAAAAAGAAAGGACCCAGGGAGTTTTCACATACCCTGTGCCATAGGAGAAACAATGTTTGATAGAGCACTCTGCGATTTGGGAGCAAGCATCAACTTAATGCCCTTGGCCCTTTTGAAGAGGCTGCAGATCAATGAGATAATGCCCACAGATGTAGTCATCAGGCTGGCTGACAAAACTCAAAAACAAGCACTAGGAGTGGTGGAAAATGTGTTGGTAAAGGTTGGAAAATACTTCCTCCCAGCAGACTTTGTCATATTGGACATGGAAGAGAGTTACACTCACCCAATCATGTTGGGAAGACCATTCCTAGCTACAGCCAGAGCACTCATAAACGTGGAGCGAGGGGAGCTAATTTTGAGGATCCATGATGAACAGCTCGCCTTCACTGTTTTCAAACACTCACAAGAAACAGATCAAGAGAACAAGGAACCAAGGAAGGATCATAGTGAGATACTGAAGGAAGAGATGAGTACTGAAGAACAACAAGCTCATCCGGAGATTCCCTTGGTTGATGGACAAGGAAACAAGCAGCTGTCACAGCTCAAGGAAAAGATGGAGGAACCTAAACCACCAGAGGCATATGAAGACAACATCAAAATTCCTTTAGAAGAAGAGGCCACAAAGAGTAAGACAACATCACAAGGAACAAAGAAGAAGGTACCAAGGAGGTGGAGGAACAAAAAGATCCCTACAGAGGACTTCTCTCCATGGGATAAAGTGATCTCAGCTTACTTCCCAGATATCCCCCCTGATCTCCCCACTGTGCCATCTCAGCTACCTAAGGTCTTCGCTATCAACAGAGTTCTCTCCTTGGAACATGTAGAGATCATTGATACAACTACTGGATATAGGTCTACTTCCAGAGGAGAAGACTTGAAGCACTATCGACCTTCCTGATAAAGGCAAAACGTCAAGCTAGTGACTCTAAAGAAGCGCTTCATGGGAGGCAACCCATATTTTATATGCTTTTAGAAAATAGTTAATAAGTCAATTTTTATGAATTCCAACCCAAACTTGACTAACACTTGGTGAAATCCTTGTTATGCAGTATATAGTGAAGAACAAGTTTGGTGTTCAAAGCATGCCAAGAAAGCATGAATGCAACTCAGAGCATGCTAGTCTTAGAGCTTTGAACAAAGACTTTTTCATCACAATGCTCCAAACTAAGTTTGGTGTCACCCAAGGTGCCACGAATATGCATATAAGGATGCACAGTTAGTTAGTTAGTTGGTATTCATGAATAAACAATCTAATTCTTTTTCTTTATTATTCTAGCCGTAAAGTTTAAATCTTTTTTTATGATATTGATTTTTTTTATTTTATTTTTATAGGGAAAAGGAAAAGAGCATTGAAGAGGATTTATTGGACAATTAAATGAAGAAGGTTCGGCCACTTCATGAAGAGGGATTACACACTTGTTCTCAAAAGGGAACGCATTGGAAAATGTTGCCATGCAACATAGAAAAGAATGGGACCCTTGAAGACCGAGCAATTTCCATCATAAAGTGATGATCCTTGTCCTTTCTCCATGCACAACCCCAACTGTCCATCAAACAACCACTCCATCAATCCACACCCTACATTCATTCACAACCTCCCTATATAAGTGACCCTTGCACCGTACCCCACCTTCACACTCCACGCCCACTCTTCACACCTCTCCCTTTCGGAACCAAGCACTTCCTATCCCATTAAAAACATTCTCACTCACTCCCTTCATTACACTCAACCCTAAACAGCCAAAAGTCTCCACACCCTTACCACCTTCACACATTAACTCTCATTCATGGCATCTTCGAGCTCTAAAAGAAAGAAAGAAAAGGAACCTATGGAGCAACACCCGTATGATGAAAAGAGATTTAGAAGCTTGTACCATGCATTACAATACGGGTGGATGGTGGATAAAGAGATCATTTATGAGCTGGGGTTTCAAGTTAGGAAAACTGAGTGTCCCGAAATTGTAAGGAGGTCTATCCTCCCAGCAGGGAACAACTCGGAAGTGAATTTCAAGAGAATCATGAATCAGTGAGGAAGGCACTTGAGGATTGGAAGCAAGCAAGATTGGCACGGGTGCGAGGAAATGCAAGAGGACACAAAGAGGACAAGCAAGGAGGAGAGCATGGGCATCCACAAGAGTAAAAGGTGGTGGAGTTCCTTCTTTGGTCCATTTTTTTCTATGCATTGAATAAGGAAGATCTTGTATCAGATAGAACATGCTTCCATGTTAGTTTGAACCTTTTTCAATTCTATCTTTTATACTTTTTGTTGATTAGGGCTGTGTTTGCTAGTCTGAATGTCATTACTGCATCATTTCCTTACTTATTTGTATGCTTGTTCTTTTGAATTATAAGGAATTGTAATTCGATCACTTAAGATTGCCAAGGAGATCAATGAATGCATTGATTGAGGAAGAGATGAAAATAAACTTGATCCGGAGAATGCAACATCTCCTGAGCCCAATGAACCCCCCATTTCTGATCTTACCCATTCTCTTTAATTTCTGCCATTTACTTTTATGAGCAATTACTCCATTCCCATTTAAGATTCTACAATTTACTTTCCGCCATTTACATTCAGCTCTTTATTTCCAGCATTTACTATTTCTGCCATTTACTTTCCCGCCATTTAATTTTCTGTAATTCTCAACTCAAATTCTGATTCGTTCAACTAGAACATTCCTCTAATTAAAGTTGCTTGATCGATCAATCTCTGTGGGATTCGACCTCACTCTATTGTGAGTTTTTACTTGATGACGAATTCGGTACACTTGCTGAAGGAAATTTGTTGCAAGACAAGTTTTCTACGTATCAGTACCCCCTGTTGCTGCTAACAATTTTGAGCTGAAGCCTCAGTTGATTTCTCGGGTCCAGTAAAATTGCTAGTTTTACAGACTCCCGCAGGAAGATCCCAACTTGTTTATTTCAAATTTCCTACAGATATGTGACACTGTAAAGATTATTGGAGTTTATTCTGATGTCTACAAGCTACTTCTTTTCCCATTTGCTGTATGGGACCGAGCTAAACAGTGGCTTGACACTCAACCCAAGGAGAGCTTGGACACTTGGGATAAGGTGGTCACAAGTTTCTAACCAAGTTATGTCCTCCTCAGAAGTTGATTAAGCTGAGGACGTATGTTCAGACCTTCAGGCACAGAGAGGGTGAGTCTCTCTATGAAGCCTGGGAAAGGTATAAGTTGATGCTCAGGAAGTGTCCTCCTAATATGTTCTCAGGCTGGATTCATTTGTAGATATTCTATGATAGAGTCTCTGAGACTGCCAGGATGTCTCTGGATAATTCTGTAGGAAGGTCACTTCACACGAAGACCCCTGACGAGGCTTTGGAGTTGATTAAGATGGTTGCCAACAACCAATATTTATACGCTTCTGAGAGAACCTTAATGAAGAAGGGAGCCATGGAGTTGGATGTGTTAGATACTATTCTTGCTCAGAACAAGGTGATGTCTCAGCAAATCAATTCGCTTACACAACACTTGAGTGGAATGCAAGTCTTAACCATTAATGATCAAGATACTCCCTATGATATGAGTAGTGGCTTTCCTTAAGGTTATAATTATGACTATGGCCAGTTTACTCTTGAACAGGTCAATTTCATGGGTAATTCATCTAGACCCTCCAATAATGATCCGTTTTCTAAGACACATAATCAAGGGTAGAGGAATCATCCTAACTTTGGGTGGAGAGACCAAGCTCAGAGGCAACCAAACTTTAATAATTCTCAGGGTAGTTTTAATCAGAATAATTTCAACTACTGTCAATTTCAAGCCTCTCAACCACAGCAAGCATCCACTCAGTTTCTGAGTATTCCTGACTTAGCCTTTATAGTTGCAGAACTCTCCAAGAATACTCACAGTTTCATGCAGAAGACCAGAGCTTCACTTTGGAACTTGGAGATACAAATGGGTCAGTTGAGTAAGCAAATACCTGAGAGACCTCCTAACACTCTTCCTAGTGACACAATGCCTAATCAAAGAGAAGATTGCAAGACCATCACAGTGTCAAGTAAGCCGGTGACAAAGGAGGAAGTACAAGTTGCTAACGGATTAGAGAAAATAGAAGCCCCAAAAAAGAATGAGGGTATGATAAACCCAATTTTATGGTTTATCTTGTGCTTATTTTGGGGAATTTTATCACCTTTTCTCACATTTATTCAATGAAATAGCATGGTTTTGTAATTCTCCCTTAATTTGTGTTTAAGTGTAAAAACATGCTTTTTTAGGCCCTTAAAATGGTAATTTTAATTCACTTTAATTCCATTCGATGCCTTGATGTGTTTGTCGAGTGATTTCAGGTTTATAAGGCAAGTATTGGATGGAAGAAGTGAAGAGAAAAGCATGCAAAAGGGAGAATTCATGAAGAAATGAGCATTTGGAGAATTGAGGGCCACGCGAACGCATCATCCACGCGTACGCGTGCATTGAAGATTTGCAAGCCACGCGCACGCGTCAAACACGTGTACGCGTGAGAAGGAGTTTTGGCCATCGACGTGCACGCGTCATCTACGCGCACGCGTGATGCTTGGCACGTGACTCACTTAAAGTGAAATCGTTGGGGGGTGATTTCTGAGCTGCCAGGCCCAAATCAAACTCGTTTTTTAGGGTATTTCATGCACAATTGAAGATTGAGCAAAAGAGGAGCACTTAGTTAGTCATGATGAGCCTTTAGTTAGTTTCTAGAGAGAAGCTCCCTCTTCTCTCTAGAATTAGGTTAGGATTAGGTTAATTTCTCTTAGATCTAGATTTGATTACTTGATTTCATATTGTTTCCTCTACAATTCCTTGTTCTAATACTTCAATTCTTCTTGGTTCTTTTGTTAATTTTCCTTTTCATGCTCTCTTTTATGATGATGAACCATTGTTGGATCTTGATTTCTTCTAATGTAATTTTATATTTTCGTATCTTCTTTTATATTTATCTTCATTGCTATTGTTGATGTCTTGCTCATGATGGTTTTGGATCTTGTTAATTCTTGCATTTTGTGATGTTTACTTCTATTGCACTCTAGGTGTTTGATGAAATGTTTTCTCTAGTTTTTGAGTAGTTTTCTTACTCTTGGCCTAGGTTAAGGGAATTGAGTGACCTTGAGTCATTGGGTCTCATTGAATAGGTGATTTGAGAACCCTTAGTGGTCAATTTGATAAGCATTGTGTAACAACCCAATTTTCAGTATGTCTAGATCATACCGGAAACTTAGTGCTACTAATTTGTCTTCCTAATTATTATCTATTATTTATCATATGAGCCTAATTCGTTGTTGAAGTGTTGTTATTTTGCGGGGTAAATTTTTTTTTCAAAACATTTAAGTTGTCAGGCATGAACATACATAGATGGTATAATAAGTAACAATAAGATAAGCAGTCAAAAGTAAACACATATTTATATAAATTCATACATATCAAACAACTGACATCATTCAGTCATCCAGCCTTTATTAGATCATAGATCTTTAGTTAGAACACCCCTAAATATATATATATATATAACATCCCAGGCCCTGACTTGTTCAAGGAGTCCATAAGCTGGCGCCCAGGCTAGCCTAGACTCTTCACTCACCTAGTCCCTCTAAACTACTAATGTGAGAGAAAGTACATTCTAGGTCTTCAAAACTCAAGTCAGGTAGAGCGTCATCAGCGAATTACGGAAGGGTACACATGCTTCCATCTGAAGGGAGAATGGAGAGAGAAGGGGTAAGAACTGGGGAGTTCTTAGTAAGGTCGGGGTTATTAGTTAAGTTCATTAATTCTATGTTGCTTAGCAGACAAATAGCAGAATACAGAGAAGCAGTAAACAGAAGATATCGGCCTATAGAAATGGAACCTCTGTAAGTGAACTTCGGCTTACAGAAATGGCGCCCCTGTAAGTGAACTTCAGCCTACAGGTATCACAACTCTCTGTAGGTGAACTTCGGTCTACAGGAGCAACACCCTGAGATACACAATTGATATTCACTGTAGGTGAAATTCGGCCTACAGGAATAACAATGCTCTGTAGGTGAACTTCGGCCTACAGGACCTCTAGGGCCAACGGAAAAGCAGCAGATGAACATACAATAGAATATCATGCCATAAGACTTAACTCTTTATCTTTATCCTCTTTTCCTCTCTTCTCTTTGACTTTTGATTCTGCACTTGTTATCTTCTTTATCATCTTTCCACAATAATAAATCAAGCATCACAACATCTCAGTGATCTCATTTCATAATTTTCTATATACATCACAACATTACAACAGCACACTACTATTTAGCTTTTAACTCCCTCTCTTTCTAACATGATTACAAGCTTCTAAATCTTGTTTCATTACTTTACATACTTCTATACCCTTTCTTATACCTTTCCTTAGGTATTTAATAAAGAGAATTAGGAAATTCTAGACTCAAAACTACTTTCCTAAAGCTTTTAGAAAAACTGCCTTTTGTCAATATTTTATTATTATTAATAAAATAATATTATTAATAAAATAATACTTTTACTATTTTAATATTAAAATAATAATATTTTATTCAACTTTCAAAAATTGTATTTTGACCCCTGAACTTTTTGGAAATTGCATTTTGACCCTTTAACTTTTTATATTTGCACTTGGGCCCTTAACTTTTCTTTAATTAACTTTCAACCCCAAACTTTTTAATAATTGCATTTTGACCTCAAAATTATCAAATAAACGTTTTCACATCCTTCCAAAAACCAAAAACATTTTTCCAAAAGTTCATCAAATTTTAGCTTGATTTTCAACCAATTTTTCAAACTTTTCGGTAACCGATTTTTACCTGATTTTGACCAAACCAAAGAGCGACGTTTCAGCCATCAAATACACATCAAAAACACATCAAATATCATTAATTTCATGGATGGAAAGCCATGTATTCTAGTAGCAACAACAAAAACATCAAAACCATCATAAACTTAATTTTCAAGCATTAAACAACAAGATCTCATGATCAAACCCTCATACAAACACTCAAAATCAAGCCTCAAGCACCACGATCTGATTTAACACTTCAAGAACACAACCAATCATTGATTAATTTACCAAACCTTACCTCCTTTGCTGCTACTAAAAGTTGAACCAAAAACAAGCTTATAGAAGCACTTTTACGCCTATTTTAACATCAAAAACAACTTTAGAACCATATGAACCATGAAGGCTGAAGCTTCATGATGATGAAAAGAAGGTTTTTCTCACCTTAAATCAGCTAGAAATCACGTTTTCTTAGAGCCTATGGTGATTGAACAAGAGATCCTAAGAGAAAACATGAAGAAAATATCATCAGCTTGAGTTTTCACCATGGCTGAAACTTCAAGGAGGAGGAGCAGCCATCATACCTTGATTTACTCTTTGAAGATTGGCATAGAAATGAAGAGGAGGAAGAGACGAACACTTTGGTTGGATTAGATTTTTGATAGGGGTTTTAGTTTGAGAAAGAATGGAGAAAGAATCTCAGGTGTTCATGGAAGTTTTCATGGAAGTTCTTCCATTTCTCTCTCAAGGATTTCAAAAATTCTAGCTTGTTTGGAAGAAAAGTTTATGGTAATGATGAGCCTAGGAATTTGTGGGGTTAGGATAAGCATTATCCTAAAGTTTGGTATAAAAATATCTCAAGAAAGGATAATTACTAAAGCTAGATGTATTAGAATACAAGTGTTTCTCACTTTTTCCTTAAGAAAGCTTGGCTTGGAGAGAAAGAAAGAAAACATGTGGTGGCTAACTCTGGGAGAGCCATGTGTCACTGGGTGCTGACTCATCAGAGTTTAATAATAAAATATTATTCTGAAGATAATTACTAAAACTAGATACATCAGATTACACTACTAAATTTCTGTTTGATCCCAAAAAATCGCTATTTCTTCGAGGCTAAAAGCTAGGCCATTACACATTGACTCTAGCCTACTACTAAGTTAATTAGTAGCTAGGTTAGGACTTATGGATTGATGTTGATCAAGCCATTTGACGTACTTCAAGACTAGGAGTAGATATTACGTACTTAAGGCTTTCGGAAGTAGACTTAATGAGCTTGGTTCCTCATAATTGTCAATATATGGTTTGTAGACAAGGATGATGATCTCAAATACCTATGTCTAGCCAAGAGTTCTTTTCCTTCTTTTATTAATTCTTATTATTTACTTTCTTGCTATTTGCTTTTCTTGCCAATTACAAATCAAACCCCTTTGTTCTTCATAGCTAATAATTGATCACTTCATTACAATTCCTTATGAGACGACCCGATGTTTGAATACTTCGGAAAATTTTCATTTGGGGTTTGTACTTGTGACAACCAAAATTTTGATTGGGAGGATTGTTTGTTGGTATAGAACTATACTTGCAACGAGAATTTATTTGTGAAATTCTAAAGGATATTGAATTAGTATCAAGGCCTCAGAATACAGAATAGAAGTTAACACAATGCGTGTGCGCATCTATGCGTGTATCCATTTGTATCCGCATACCGGATATGTTACGCTAAATTGAAGAAAGAAATATAGATTATAGATTAACGACCTCTCAATCGTGGGTACAGATGTATCCTTACTATACTGAAACGGCTTCCATTATCGGTGTCAAACCAATAGCGATTCATACAAGCTAAATCCTCTAATCGAAAATTTGGCCAAAGAAAAAAATGGAAATTCATTAGGTTTTTTTTTCTATCAAGATCCTTATTTTCAGCCAAAACGTTACAGCAATTATTTACTTTATTATTCTTATTGTAAAATGTTGTTTTTCTATGTGCACTATTTCTATTCTTAGAATTGAAACAAATTAGAATTCTTAATTCTCTACGACGTCTAGCGCAAAAAAAGAATTCAGGAACAAGCAAATCATAATGATTTTTTTCTTTATTTTCTGTTATTTTTTGATCTCTTGTTCTTGGAATGGATTTTGCAAAGTTCGTCTTATCAACATTGGTTTTTTCTGGATATCTTTTCTTAATTTGACGCTTACTCTTATGAAGCAATGAAAGTACTATGGTTTGATATATATAAAATTGTTCATCCTTTTCTCTAGACAGACGAATTGGTTCCACAATAAACATTGATTACCATCAATAAATCTTCACTATCAAAATGGCATCGTTGCCGTGGAATTGCAATAGTGCTATGTTATTGGCTATTATAAATATTGTGAATATGCTTGCCTTTTTCTTCTTTGTTAGTTTTTGCTAGTTCTAGGATTTGGTTTTCTTTGTTTTTTGTTAGAATTTGTTTTTGTTTTCTCTTATCACCATGAATTCTCCTCACTTTGGCTATGAGTGTGGTTCAAACTATGTTGTAGGAAATGGAAGCTTTAATGAGGAATTGCATCAAGGATTTGGAGATCAAAGGTGGGAGGAGCCTGGTGCCCAGAATTGTGATCACACTTTTCACAACTCCGGTACAACTAACCAGCAAGTGCACTGGGTCGTCCAAGTAATACCTTACCTGAATAAGGGTCGATCCCACGGAGATTGCCGACTTGAAGCAAGCTATGGTTATCCTGTAAATCTTAGTCAGGAGATTCAAATGATATGAATGATTTTGTTTATGAAAAGTAAATAACATGAAATGAATGATACTTGTGATTCAGTAATGAGGAAAAGGTTGAGGTTCCGGAGATGCTTTGTCGTCTAAATCTCTGCTTTCCTACTGTCTTCTTCTCCAAACACGCAAGGCTTCCTTCCATGGCAAGCTGTATGTTGGTGGATCACCGTTGTCAATGGCTACCATCCGTCCCCTCAGTGAAAATGGTCTAGGTACAGTTTCTGTACGGCTAATAAACTGTCGAATCTCTCATCTCGGATGAAAAATACCAGGCACAGCTACCACACGGCTAATCATCTGTCGGTTCTCACTTGTGTCGGAATAGGATCTCTCTATCCTTTTGCACACTGTCACTGCGCCCAACATTTGTGAGTTTGAAGCTCGTCATAGTCATCCCGTCCCAGATCCTACTCGGAATACCACAGACAAGGTTTAGACTTTTCGGATCTCAGGAATGCTGCCAATTGGTTCTAGCCTCTACCATGAAGGTCCTGATCTCATGGGTTTGAATGCTCTGTTGTCAGGAGATGCAAGTCAAACTCGTGGATTAGAAACCCAAGAGATACGCAGTCAAGCTGTCGCCCAATGACTACGTTGAGCTCAGATAGAACGGGAGTGGTTGTCAAGCACGCGTTCATAAATTTGAGAACGATGATGAGTGTCACAGATCATCATATTCTTTATATTGAAGTAAGAGTGAGTATCTTAGAACAGAATCAAGCGTGATCGAATAGAAAACAATAGTAATTGCATTAATCTATTGAGACACAATAGAGCTCCTCACCCCCACCTATGGGGTTAGGAGACTCATGCCGTAGAAGATACAATATGAGATGTAAAATGTCATCCCCCCCAAAACGAATCTCTAAAAGTAGTTTTTATACTAAACTAGTAACTTAGATTTACAGAAAATGAGTAACTAAGTGCAGATAGTGCAGAAATCCCCTTCTGGGGCCCACTTGGTGAGTGTTTGGGCTGAGCTTTGAAGCTTTCACGTGCATAGGCCATTCTTGGAGTTAAACACCAGCTTGGGTGCCAGTTTGGGCGTTCAACTCCAGTTTTGGTGCCAGTTCCAGCGTTTTACGCCACAAAAGGTTCTCTGGCTGGCGTTTAACGCCAGTTTGGGCCATCAAATCTCGAGCAAAGTATAGACTATTATACATTGTTGGAAAGCCCAAGATGTTAGCTTTCCAGACCAATTAAAAACGTGCCAATTGGACTTCTGTAGCTCCAGAAAAACGTGTTTGAGTGTAAGGTGGTCAGAATCTAACAGCATCTGCAGTCCTTTCTCAGTCTCTGAATCAGATTTTTGCTCAGGTCCCTCAATTTCAGCCAGAAAATACCTGAAAATATAGAAAAATACACAAACTCATAGTAAAGTCTAGAAATGTAATTATTGCATAAAAACTAATAAAAATATAATAAAAAGTAACTAAAATATACTAAAAACTACCTAAAAATAATGCCAAAAAGCGTATAAATTATCCACTCATCACAACACCAAACTTAAATTGTTGCTTGTCCCCAAGCAAACAAAAAAAAAAGATAAAAAGAAGAGAAAATACAATAAATTTCAAAATATCAATGAAGCTTAGTTCCTAGTTTAGTATGTTGATTCTTGAACACAGCTACATTATGAGTCTTGGCCGTGACCCTTAGCATATTGTTTTCCAGTATTACCACCGGATTCATAAATGCCACGGACATATAACTGGGTGAACCTTTTCAGATTGTGACTCAGCTTTGCTAGAGTCCCCAGTTAGAGGTGTCCAAAGTTCTTAAGCACACTCATTTTGCTTTGGATCACGACTTTAACCACTCAGTCTCAAGCTTTTCACTTGGACCTTCATGACACAAGCACATGGTTAGGGACAACTTGATTTAGCTACTTAGGCCAGAATTTTATTCCTTTGGACCCTCTTATCCATTAATGCTCAAAGCCTTGGATCCTTGCCTTTTAGTTTAAAGGGTTATTAGCTTTTTGCTCTTGCCTTTTGGTTTAAAGAGCTATTGGCTTTTTCTGCTTGCTTTTTCTTTTTCTTTCTTTTTCTTTATTTTTCGCCTTTTTTTTTTTGCAAGCTTTGTGTTTTTCACTACTTTTTCTTGCTTTAAGAATCAATTTTATGATTTTTCAGATTATCAATAACATTTCTCTTTTTTTATTATTCTTTCAAGAGCCAACAATTTTAACATTCATAAACTTCACTATAAAAAATATGCACTGTTCAAGCATTCATTCAGAAAACAAAAAAGTATTGCCACCACATAAAAATTATTAAACTATTTTCAAGATAGAATTCGAAATTCATGTACTTCTTTTTCTTTTTCAGAAAACATTTTTCATTTAAGAAAGGTGAAAGATTCATGGAACATTCATAGCTTTAAGACATAGACACTAAACACTAATGATCATGTAATAAAAACAAGACTTAGACAGAAAATAAACATAAAAACAGACAAATAATAATAAAAGCAAGGAATTTAAGGAGTGGGTCCACCTTAGTGACGGCGGCTACTTCTTCCTCTTGATGGTCCAATGGAGTGCTTGAGCTCCTCTAGTTTGCTCCATCCTCTTAGTGATGGGCTTTGGTGATGAATTTCTCCAACTCCCAAGGTTCGGAGGCGGAAGCAATTGCCTTCCCTTTCCTCTTTCTAGAGGATTCTCTGACTTTGGGTGCCATAAGTGGTAATGGAAAGCAAAAAGCAGAACTTTTCCACACTAAACTTAAAAGCTTTGCTTGTCCTCGAGCAAAATAAGATAGAAGGGAGTAGAAGAAGAATGAGGTAATTAATTTTGAAAAACTTGTTAATGTTAAAAAAATTAAAAGGATTTGAAAAGAATTTGAGAAGATATGTAAGTTTGGAAAAAGATATGGACAAGAATTAAAAAGAATTAAAAAAAGAATTAAAAAGAATTGAAGGAATTATTAGTTTTTGAAAATAGAAATTGAAAGATGAACATTTGAAATATTTTTTATGCAAAAAAATTATGAATTAAAACATGAAAATTGAAAAAAATCGAATTGGAAACAAAATTACCTCCCCTTTGCTGTTCTGGCGTTAAACGCCCAGAATGATAGCCTTTCTGACATTTAACGCCCATCTGGCAGCCAATTTGGGCGTTAAACATCTAATTTTTTATAATGGCTGGGTTAGTTACCTCCCAGCAAGCGCTTCTTTACTGTCTTTAGCTGGACTTTACTAAGCTTTTAATTTAGTCTTAGTTTTGAGCACTCTTGCTCAACATTGCCTTCAAGATAATGTTTGACTCTCTGTCCATTAACAATGAACTTTTTGTCAGAGTCAATATCCTGAAGCTCTACATATCCATATGGTGACACACTTGTAATCACATATGGTCCCTTCCACCGGGATTTTAATTTCCCAGGGAACAATCCGAGCCTAGAGTTAAACAGCAGAACCTTCTGTCCTAGCTCAAAGACTCTAGATGACAGCTTTCTGTCATGCCACCTTTTTGCTTTCTCCTTGTAAATTTTAGCATTTTCGAAAGCATTGAGTCAGAACTCCTCCAGCTCATTCAACTGGAGTAATCTTTTCTCTCCAGCTACCTTAGCATCAATGTTTAGGAACCTGGTTTTCCAGTAGGCCTTGTGTTCTAGTTCCACTAGCAGATGACAGGCTTTTTCATACACAAGATGGTATGGAGAGGTCCCTATAGGAGTCTTGAATGCGGTTCTGTATGCCCACAGAGCATCATCCAGACTTCTTTCCCAATTCCTTCTATGAGTATTTACAGTCCATTCCAGGATTCGTTTTAGTTCTCTATTTGAGACTTCAGCCTGCCCATTTGTCTGTGGATGATATGGAGTTGCCACTTTGTGGTTAATTCCATATCGGATAAGAGCAGAGTCAAGCTATTTATTACAGAAATGAGTGCCTCCATCACTGATCAGTACCCTAGGGACACCGAACCTGCTGAAGATATGCTTCTGGAGGAACTTCATCACTGTCTTAGTATCATTAGTGGGTGTTGCAATTGCCTCTTCCCATTTAGATACATAGTCTACTGCCATCAGAATATAAGTGTTTGAATATGATGGTGGGAAAGGCCCCATGAAGTCAATACCCCATACATCAAACAACTCAATCTCTAAGATCCCTTGCTGAGGCATGGCATAACCGTGAGGCAGATTACCAGATCTCTGGCAACTGTCACAGTTACGTACAAACTCATGGGAGTCTCTATAGAGAGTAGGCCAGTAGAAGCCACATTGGAAAACCTTTGTGGTTGTTCGCTCACCTCCGAAATGTCCTCCATATTGTGATCTATGGCAATGTCATAGGATCTTCTGTGCCTCTTTTCTAGGCATATATCTATAGATTATTCCGTCTGTACATCTCTTAAAGAGATATGGTTCATCCCACAAGTAGTACTTTACATCAGAAACCAATTTTTTTGTTTGCTACCTACTGTACTCTTTGGGTATGAATCTCATAGCTTTATAGTTTACAATATCTGCAAACAACAGTACTTCCTGAATGGCAAAGAGTTGCTCATCCGGAAAGGTTTCAGAGATCTCAATAGGAGGGAGGGACGCTCCTGCTACTGGTTCTATCCAGGACAGGTGATCAGCTACTTGGTTCTCTGTCCCTTTTCTGTCTCTTATTTCTATATCAAACTCTTGCAGAAGCAACACCCATCTTATGAGTCTGGGTTTTGAATCCTGCTTTGTGAGGAGATATTTTAGAGTAGTATGGTCAGTGTACACAATCACTTTTGATCCTACTAAATAAGATCTGAACTTGCCAATGGCATAAACCACTGCAAGCAACTCCTTTTCTGTGGTTGTGTAATTCTTCTGCGCGTCATTTAAAATACGACTAGCATAATAAATGACATGCAGAAGCTTGTCATGCCTCTGTCCCAATACAACACCAATGGTATGGTCATTGGCATCACACATTAGTTTGAATGGTAATGTCCAGTCTGGTGTAGAAATGACTGGTGCTGTGACCAGCTTAGCTTTCAGAGTCTCAAAGGCCTGCAGACACTCTGTGACAAAGACAAATGGTGTATCAGCGGCTAGCAGATTGCTCAAAGGTTTTGCAATTTTTGAAAATTTCCTTTATAAACCTCCTATAGAATTTTGCATGCCCCAGAAAGCTTCTGATTGCCTTAACATTGGCAGGTGGTGGTAATTTTTCAATTACCTCTACTTTAGCTTGATCCACCTCTATTCCCTTGTTCGAAATTCTGTGCCCAAGGACAATTCCTTCTGTCACCATAAAGTGACATTTCTCCCAGTTTAAAACCAGGTTAGTCTCTTGGCACCTTTTTAGAAAAAAGTGCTAGATGGTCAAGACAGGAGCTGAATGAGTCTCCAAATACTGAGAAGTCATCCATGAAGACTTCCAAAAATTTCCTTGCTATATCACAGAAGATAGAGAGCATGCACCTCTGAAAGGTTGCAAGTGCATTGCACATACCAAATGGCATCCTTCTGTAGGCAAATACCCCAGATGGACATGTGAATGCTGTTTTCTCTTGGTCCTGAAGATCTATTGCAATTTGGTTGTAACTTGAATAGCCATCCAAAAAGCAGTGGTATTCATGACCTGCTAGTCTCTCTAGCATCTGGTCTATGAATGGTAAAGGAAAATGATCCTTTCTGGTAGCTGTATTGAGCCTTCTATAGTCAATACACATACGCCACCCTGTAACTGTTCTTGTAGGAACCAGTTCATTCTTTTTATTATGAACCACTGTTGTGCCTCCCTTCTTGGGGACAACTTGGACAGGACTCACCCAAGGGATATCAGAAATAGGATAAATAATTCCAACCTCTAGTAACTTAGTGACCTCTTTCTACACCACCTCCTTCATGGCTGGATTCATCCACCTCTGTGGTTGAACCCCTAGCTTAGCATCATCCTCCAATAGGATCTTGTGCATGTATCTGGCTGAGCTAATGCCCTTAAGATCACTTATGAACCGCCCAAGAGTTGTCTTGTGTGTCCTTAGCACCTAAATTAGTGCTTTCTCTTCCTGTGGCTCTAAAGTAGAGCTTATGATTACTGGGAAAGTATCATCTTCTCCCAAAAATGCATATTTCAGGGATGGTGGTAGTGGTTTGAGCTCGGGTTTAGGAGGCTTCTCCTCTTCCTGAGGAGTCTTCAGAGGTTCTTCTGTTTTCTCTGGTTCCTCCAGATCAAGCTGAACATCTTTAAAAATGTCCTCTAGCTCTGATTCGAGACTCTCAGTCATATTGACCTCTTCCACCAGGGAGTCAATAATATCAACGCTCATACAGTCTTTTGATGTGTCTGGATGCTGCATAGCTTTGACAGCATTTAACTTAAACTCATCCTTATTGACTCTCAGGGTCACCTCCCCTTTTTGGACATCAATGAGGGTTCGTCTAGTCGCTAGGAAAGGTCTTCCTAGAATGAGAGTTGCACTCTTGTGCTCCTTCATTTCCAGCACCACAAACTCAGTGGAAAAGGCAAATGGCCCAACCTTGACAATCATGTCCTCAATTACACCTAATGGAATTTTAATGGAGCCATCAGCAAGTTGGAGGCATATCCGGGTTAGTTTGACTTCATCAGTCAAACCAAGCTTTTTTGATAGTGGATGCAGATATCAGGTTGACACTTGCCCCAAGATCACATAGAGCTGTCTTGGTACAAGCATCCTCTAATGTGCATGGTATCATAAAGCTTCCGGGATCTTTAAGCTTCTCTGGTAAGCTTTTTAAAATGACTGCACTACATTCTTTAGTAAGAAAAATTTTTTCAGTCTCTCTCCAATCCTTCTTATGACTTAAGATCTCTTTCATGAACTTAGCATAAGAGGGTATTTGCTCAAGTGCCTCTGCAAATGGAATCTCTATTTCAAGAGTCCTGAGATAGTTTGCAAAGTGGGCAAATTATTTATCCTATTCTGCTTGACAGAGTTTCTGTGGATAAGGCATATTGGCTTTATATTCTTCAACCTTAGTGGCTGCAGGTTTATTTCCTACAGAAGTGGTTGGAGAAGCCTGCTTAAGGGGGTTGTTATCAGCACTTGCAGGTGTCTGATCCCTCATTGGCGTTTGAACGCGAGAATTGGGTGCTGTATGGGTGTTCAACGCCAGATTGCCACTCTTTTCTGGCATTTGAACGCCAAAATTGGCCATCCACTAGGCGTTCAACGCCAACTTCTCACCCTTTTCTGGCGTTTGAACGCCAGAATCATTCCTCTCTGGGCTCTTGCTGTCCTCAAACGGATTTTGGACAGTGGTTTGGTCATCCTCTATCAGTTGTTCCTTTCTTGGCTTTTACTGCTTTGAGTTGAGACATTCAATGTCTTCCCGCTCCTCAAATGAATAGCTTGGCATTCTTTTGTTATCTGTTTAGATAACTGCTGCCTTGTCTGATTCAATTGTTCCTCCATATTCTTGTTAGCATCTTTGGTTTCTTGTAGCATCTCTTTAAATTTTTCTAACTATTTTGTTACAGAAAATAGTTGTTGATTGAGTTCAGAAATTTGTTCTAGAGGACTAAGTTCAGTGGATGCTGCCTCAGCTTCTTCTTTCATGGAGGTCTCACCACTTGAGTACAGGTGCTGATTACTGGCAACTATATCAATGAGCTCTTGAGCCTCTTCAATTATCTTTTTCATATGTATATATCCACCAGCAGAGTAGTTTAGAGACATCTGGGCCTTTTCTGTAAGCCCATAGTAAAGGATGTCTAATTGCACCCATTTTGAAAATATTTCAGAGGAGAATTTCCTTAGCATCTCTCTGTACCTCCCCCAGGCATTATAAAGAGATTCATTATCCTCTTGTTTAAAGCCTTGGATGTCCAGCCTTAGCTGTGTCATCATTTTTGGAGGGAAATATTGATTCAGGAATTTGTTTGACAACTGTTTCCATGTTCTTATGCTGGCTTTGGGTTGGTTGTTTAACCACCTCTTAGCTTGGTCTTTTACAGCAAATGGAAATAGAAATAATCTGTAGACATCCTGATCTACTTCCTTATCATGTACTGTGTCATCAATCTGTAAGAACTATGCCAGAAACTCAGTAGGTTCTTCCTGTGGAAAACTGGAATACTAGCAATTTTGCTGCACCATGATAAACGAGCTGAGGATTTAACTTAAAATTGCTGGCTCTGGTGGGGGGTATATAGATACTACTCCCATATGAAGCAGTAGTGGGGTTAGCATATAATGCATGGAAAACTTGTCTCGCAACAAATTTCCTTCGGCAAGTGTACCAAATTTGTCGTCAAGTAAAAACTCACAATAGAGTGAGGTCGAATCCCACAAGGATTGATTGATCAAGAAACTTTAATTAGAGGAATATTCTAGTTGAGCGAATCCAAGATTTGAGTTTAGAATTGCAGAAAATAAAATGGCGGGAAGGTAAATGACAGAAAAAGTAAATGCTAAAATTAAAGAACTGAAAGTAAATGACTGAAGTAAATTGCAGAATTGTAAATGGGAATGGGGGAATTTCTCATAAAAGTAAGTGACAGAAAATAAAGAGAATGGGTAAGATCAGAAATGGGGAGTTCATTGGGCTCAGGAGATGTTGCATTCTCCGGATCAACTCCCGATTAATTCAAAGCTACTCCTATATATACTACTCTTCTACTCTTCTAGTTGGTTCTTCAAGTCTTGGGTCTAGGCCTTTGGATCTTGAGTTTGAAGCAGTTATCTTCTTCATTGGGCTTGGCTTTACTTGCAGAGAGAAATTGTGAAGTGGGCAGAGACTTTTGCTCAGGACGTTAGTGGTGTTAACGTTCAGTGAAAATATGGGTTCGAGAACGTTAGTGACATTCAACTTTTTCACTAACGTTCCTTACCCAAGTAAGAGCCACGTTAACCTCAACGTTAGTGGCACAAACGTTGCCACTAACGTTGCCTCTTTGTCCTTCGTGCACGTTATTGGGACTCAACTTTCCCAATAACGTTGAGAAGCCTCCCCCTTCCCAACGTTAGAGTCCACGTTAACTTAGTTAACGTGGCTCTTTTAACGTAGGCTTGCCAACCTTCGAGAACGTTAGTGACACTTAACATTGTCATTAACGTTCCAATGTGCCCCTTAGCTCCCACGTTAGAGTCCACGTTAACTAGGTTAACGTGGCTTCTAACGTCGCTTATGCTAGCCATCTCCAACGTTAGTGACAAAGTTGAGTGTCACTAACGTTGGTTCAACATTCCCTTATCCACGTTAGCTTCCACGTTAACTAGGCTAACGTGGGAGTTAACGTGGCCTAGAGTGACTTGGCCAACGTTAGTGGTAATGTTGAATGTCACTAACGTTGGCTTCCCCCCTTTCTTCTTAACGTTAGAGGTCACGATAACTAAGTTAACGTGGACTCTAACGTGGCCACTTATAGCTTGGTCCAACGTTAGTGATAATGTTAAGTGTCACTAACGTTGGCTCCATTTCCTTTCTTCCACGTTAGAGTTCACGTTAACTTAGTTAACGTGACTCTTAACGTGGGCAATGATGGCTTCGAGAGCGTTATTGGCAATCACTTTTCTCATTAACTTTGCAAGTTACTCCCATTCCACGTTAGTGTAACTAACGTAGCCACTAATGTGGTTCTTCTTTGCTTCCTTTGTCCTGAAATCAAGCAATAAAGTACATCAAAGTTCTAGTCCAAGTCATGGTAAATGCAACATCCAATTTGTCCTTAAATTCATGCAAAATCCTCATGAAATCATGTAAAGTGCACAATGTATGCTTGAATCAAGATGTAAGTGAATATCTACCCAAAACTAGCTTATTTCCTAAGAAAATGCATGAAACTACCCTAAAAACAATAAAGAAAAGGTCAGTGAAACTGGCCAAAATGCCCTGGCATCAGCATATGATCCCAGAGTCCTTCTGGACTGTTCATTTCCACTTAGGTCCATGATGGAGAAAGGGAGATGATGTGGATTGTAAATAAAAAAAAATTCTCTTTTTTGTGAAATTAAAGAAATTAAAATAAAGTAAATAAAAAAATTTGATGCAAGTTTCAGAAATTAAGAAAAGAAAAAGAGATAAAAGAAAATAGAAAACTAAATTAATTAATTAATTAAAAAGATTTGAAAATTTTTGGTGTGGATTTTCGAAAAAAAATGAGGAGAGAGAAAGTGGTTAGGAAGTTTTGAAAAAGATATGTCTTAAAATTTAAGATACTTGAAAATTAATACTTGTAAGAAAATAAATAAAAGAAAAGATTTGAAAAAGATATGATTTTAAAATTTTAAAGATTGAAACTTTCTTATGACACCAAACTTAGAATTTTTAGATCAAGACAAAGAAAACAAACAAGAAAACTTTGAATGTCAAGATGAACACCAAGAAGACTTTGAAGATCAAGATGAACACCATGAACAAATTTTGAAAATTTTTAAGGAAATAAGGACACAAAAAACACCAAACTTAAAAATTTTTATACTTTGGACACTAATAATTCGAAAATGTATAAGATAAACAACAAAAGACACCAAACAAGAAAATTTAAAGATCAAAGAAGGAAAATTATCAAGAACAATTTGAAGATCAAGAAAGAACTAAAAACATGTAACTAAAAATATGAAGAAAAATAAAAACATGCAATTCGAAAAATTGAAGGAAAATAAAAACATGTAATTGACACCAAACTTAAAACATGAAACTAAACTCAAACAGAAGACTCAACTGTTAGTTTATTGGTTTTTATCTATTTATTAAAAATTCTCGAAAAAATCTAGAAAAAGAAAACAAGAATTTTAAAATTTTAACAAAAACAGTAATAAAAGACTCAAAGGAAAATTAAAGATTAATAAAAAAATAAGATTTTTGAAAAGAAAATAAAAGACTCAAATTTAGTGACTCTAAACAAAAAAGATAAATTTTTTCTAATCTAAGCAACAAGATGAACCATGAGTTGTCCAAACTCGAACAATCCCCAGCAACGGCGCCAAAAACTTGGTGCACGGAATTGTGATCACACTTTTCACAACTCCGGTACAACTAACCAGTAAGTGCACTGGGTCGTCCAGGTAATACCTTACGTGAGTAAGGATCGATCCCACGGAGATTGCCAGCTTGAAGCAAGCTATGGTTATCCTGTAAATCTTAGTCAGGAGATTCAAATGATATGAATGATTTTGTTTATGAAAAGTAAATAACATGAAATGAATGATACTTGTGATTCAGTAATAAGGAACAGGTTGAGGTTCCGGAGATGCTCTATCATCTGAATCTCTGCTTTCCTACTGTCTTCTTCTCCAAACACGCATGGCTTCCTTCCATGGCAAGCTGTATGTTGGTGGATCACCGTTGTCAATGGCTACAATCCGTCCTCTCAGTAAAAATGATCCAGGTACGGTTTCTGTATGGCTAATCAACTATCGGATCTCTCGTCTCGGATGAAAAATACCAGGCACAGCTACCGCACGGCTAATCATCTATTGGTTCTCACTTGTGTCGGAATAGGATCTCTCTATCCTTTTGTACACTGTCACTGCGCCCAACATTCGTGAGTTTGAAGCTCGTCACAGTTATCCCGTCCCAGATCCTACTCAAAATACCACAGACAAGGTTTAGACTTTTCAGATATTAGGAATGCTTCCAATTGGTTCTAGCCTCTACCACGAAGGTTCTGATCTCATGGGTTTGAATGCTCTGTTGTCAGGAGATGCAAGTCAAACTCGTGGATTAGAAACCCAAGAGATACGCACTCAAGCTGTCGCCCAATGACTACGTTGAGCTCAGATAGAACAGGAGTGGTTGTCAAACACGCATTCATAAATTTGAGAATGATGATGAGTATCACGGATCATCATATTCTTTATATTGAAGTACGAGTGAGCATCTTAGAACAGAATCAAGCGTGATCAAATAGAAAACAATAGTAATTGCATTAATCCATTGAGACACAGCAAAGCTCCTCACCCCCACCTATGGGGTTTAGAGACTCATGCCGTAGAAGATACAATATGAGATGTAAAATGTCATCCCCCGCAAAATGAATCTCTAAAAGTAGTTTTTATACTAAACTAGTGACTTAGGTTTACAGAAAATGAGTAACTAAGTGCAGATAGTGCAGAAATCCACTTCAGGGGCCCACTTGGTGAGTGTTTGGGCTGAGCTTTGTAGCTTTCACGTGCATAGGCCATTCTTGGAGTTAAACGCCAGCTTGGGTGCCAGTTTGGGCGTTCAACTCCAGTTTTAGTGCCAGTTCCGGCGTTTTACGCCAGAAAAGGTTCTCTAGCTGGCATTTAACGCCAGTTTGGGCCATCAAATCTCGGGCAAGGTATTGACTATTATACATTGCTGGAAAGCCCAAGATGTTATCTTTCCAGCCCAATTAAAAACGCGCCAATTGGACTTCTGTAGCTCCAGAAAAACGCGTTTGAGTGTAAGGAGGTCAGAATCCAACAGCATCTGCAGTCCTTTCTCAGCCTCTGGATCAGATTTTTGCTCAGGTCCCTCAATTTCAGCCAGAAAATACGTGAAATTACAGAAAAATACACAAACTCATAGTAAATTCCAGAAATGTGATTTTTGCATAAAAACTAATAAAAATATAATAAAAAGTAACTAAAATATACTAAAAACTACCTAAAAACAATGCCAAAAAGCGTATAAATTATCCGCTCATCAGAGCCCCAAGCTTATGGACAACCTTCTTGGCAACAACCTCCTTTCGAATAAAGTTTGACTAGAGTACTTCGGGATATGACTACTCTCCTCAAGGACCAATAGGCATTTTATTCCATCCAAGCCATTCAAGCGTCACCCCAACATGACTACCCTCCGGATTCTTATGGGTATAATCCTAATCCTAATGCATACCAATCCAATGTATGTGATGACCCTTATTGTGATTGTCAACCACAACCACCACATACATATGACCCCTTCCCTCAATGTGGTTTTGAACCACCTTACTCACAAGCCCCTTACCACCGAGCACCTCCATATGACCCTAATCCTTATCCACCATACCAACCACCTTTTGAGCCATATGAACCATATGTGGAACCACAAAAATTCCAACACAATTAATCCCAAGAACCACCTCCATATACACCATCTCCATACCCTTACCAAGAAGAACCATCATCCAATTATGAATCCTTTTCCCCAAATAATGAACCCTCTTTTCCACCACCGCTCCCTAATGACCCCCTCATGCTAGAATTAAGAGATCCTGATTCTCATATCCAAAGGCAACAAGAGGGGATGGAAAAGGATTTTAAGGAGATAGAAGCCAAGATTGCTATTGTGGCGGAAGCCGTTAGTAACATGTACTCATCCTACCTAAGCTCACACGATCAAGGCACTCCCATTGTTGATTGTGGAGAAGCAATTGGTGCACGAAATTGCGATCATCAACAATGGTGCCAAAGACTTGGTGCTCTCAAACGTGAATCACACTTTGTCACAACTTCGCACAACTAACCAGTAAGTGCACTGGGTTGTCCAAGTAATAAACCTTACGTGAGTAAGGGTCGATCCCACGGAGATTGTCGGCCTGAAGCAAGCTATGGTCACCTTGTAAATCTCAGTCAGGCGGATTCAAATATTTATAGTGAATTGATAATAAAAATATAATTAAAATATAAACTAGGATAGAGATACTTATGTAATTCATTGGTGAGAATTTCAGATAAGCGTATAGAGATGCTTTCGTTCCTCCTGAACCTCTGCTTTCCTGTTGTCTTCATCCAATCATTCCTACTTCTTTCCATGGCAAGCTGTATGTTGGGCATCACCGTTGTCAATAGCTACATCCCGTCCTCTCTGTGAAAATGGTCCAATGCGCTATCACTACATGGCTAATCATCTGTCGGTTCTCGACCATACTGGAACAGGATTTACTATCCTTTTGCGTCTGTCACTACGCCCAGCACTCGCGAGTTTGAAGCTCGTCACAGTCATCCCTTCTCAGATCCTACTCAGAATACCACAGACAAGGTTTAGACTTTTCGGATCTCAGGAATGGCCATCCATGGGTTCTAACTTATACCACGAAGACTCTAATATCTCGGACTCGGTCCCCTGTATTAGATATCTAAGAGATACCCATTCTATCTCTTCTTCATGTAGAACGGAAGTGGTTGTCAGGCACACGTTCATAGGTGAGAATGGTGATGAGCGTCACATAATCATCACATTCATCATGTTCTTGGGTGCGAATGAATATTTTAGAATAGGAATAAGCTTGAATTAAATAGAAAAACAATAGTACTTTGCATTAACTCATAAGGAACAGCAGAGCTCCACACCTTAATCTATGGTGTGTAGAAACTCTACTGTTGAAAATACATAAGTGATGAAGGTTCAGGCATGGCTGAATGGCCAGCCCCCATAAAGGTCTAAGATAGCATAAAACTGATCAAAGATGATCCGAAGATGTAAATACAATAGTAAAAAGTCCTATTTATACTAAACTAGTTACTAGGGTTTACAGAAATGAGTAAATGATGCAGAAATCCACTTTTTGGGGCCCACTTGGTGTGTGCTTGCACTGAGCATTGAGCTTTACACGTGTAGAGGCTTCTCTTGGAGTTGAACGCCAGTTTGTAACTTGTTTATGGCGTTTAACTCCAGAATGCAACATGGAACTGGCGTTGAACGCCAGTTTGCGTCATCTAAACTCGAGCAAAGTATGGATTATTATATATTGCTGGAAAGCCCTAGATGTCTACTTTCCAACTCAATTGAGAGCGTGCCATTTGATGTTCTGTAGCTCCAAAAAATCCACTTTGAGTGCAGGGAGGTCAAAATCTAACAGCATCTGCAGTCCTTCTTCAACCTTTGAATTTGATTTTTGCTCAAGTCCGTCAATTTCAGTCAGAAATTACCTAAAATCACAGAAAAATATACAAACTCATAGTAAAGTACAGAAATGTGATTTTTATTTAAAAACTAATGAAAATATACTAAAAACTAACTAAATCATACTAAAAACTATGTAAAAATAATGCCAAAAAGCGTATAAATTATCCGCTCATCACAACACCAAACTTAAATTGTTGCTTGTCCCCACGCAACTGAAAATCAAATAGGATAAAAAGAAGAGAATATACTATAAATTTCAAAATATCAATGAAACTTAGCTCCAATCAGATGAGCGGGACTAGTAGCTTTTTGCCTCTTGAATAGTTTTGGCATCTCACTTTAGCCCTTGAAGTTCAGAATGATTGGCATCTATAGGAACTTAGAATTCAGATAGTATTATTGATTCTCCTAGTTCAGTATGTTGATTCTTGAACACAGCTACTTTATAAGTCTTGGCCATGGACCTAAGCACTTTGTTTTCCAGTATTACCACCGGATACATAAATGCCACAGACACATAACTGGGTGAACCTTTTCAGATTGTGACTCAGCTTTGCTAAAGTCCCCAATTAGAGGTGTCTAGGGTTCTTAAGCACACTCTTTTTTTGCTTTGGACCTTGACTTTAACCGCTCAGTCTCAAGTTTTTACTTGACACCTTCACGCTACAAGCACGTAGTTAGGGACAGCTTGGTTTAGCCGCTTAGGCCAGGATTTTATTCCTTTAGGCCCTCCTATCCACTGATGCTCAAAGCCTTGGATCATTTTTATTACCCTTGCCTTTTGGTTTTAAGGGCTATTGGCTTTTTCTGCTTGCTTTTTCTTTTTCTTTCTCTTTTTTTTCGCCATTTTTCTTTCTCTTTTTTTTTCTGCAAGCTTTGTATTCACTGCTTTTTCTTGCTTCAAGAATCAATTTTATGATTTTTCAGATCATCAAATAACATTTCTCCTTTTTCATCATTCCTTCAAGAGCCAACATATTTAACATTCATAAACTACAATTTCAAAAGACATATGCACTGTTCAAGCATTCATTCAGAAAACAAAAAGTATTGTCACCACATCAAAATAATTAAACTAGTTTCAAGGATGAATTCGAAACCATGTACTTCTTGTTCTTTTGTAATTAAAACATTTTTCATTTAAGAAAGGTGATGGATTCATAGGACATTCACAACTTTAAGTCATAGACACTTAGACACTAGTGATCATTGAAGACACAAACATAAATAAAACATAAAGCTCAAAAATAAAAAAACAGTAAAATAAATAGACAAGGAGATTAAAGAATGAGTCTTCCTTAGTGAGGGTGGCGTCTTCCTCTTCTTGATGAACCAATGGTGCTTTTGAGCTCCTCTATGTCTCTTCCTTGCATTTGTTGCTACTCCCTCATAGCTCTTTGATCTTCTCTAATCTCATGAAGAATGATGGAGTGCTCTTGGTGTTCCACCCTTAGTTGTCCCATGTTGGAACTTAATTTTCCTAGGGAGGTGTTGATTTGCTCCCAATAGTTTTGTGGAGGGAAGTGCATCCCTTGAGGTATCTCAGGGATTTCATGGTGAGGAATTCCTCATGCTCTTGTTGAGATCCATGCTCTCTTGTTTGCCCCATCCTTTTCTTAGTGATGGGCTTGTCCTCTTCAATGAGGATGTCTCTGGCCTTAGGTGCCATAAATGGTTATGAAAAAAAAGCAATGCTTTTACCACACCAAACTTAGAAGGTTTGCTCGTCCCCGAGCAAAAGAAGAAAGAAGTGAGTAGAAGAAGAAGAAAATGGAGTAGATGGAGGTGTGTTAATGGTTCGGTCAAGGGGGTTTTAGGTGGTTATGATGTGTGAAAAGGAAGGAGTGATGGTTTGAATTTGAGTAGGTGGGTGTAGGTGGGTTGTATGATGGTTTTGGAGGAGTAATGGAGGTTGTTTGTGAAAGAGAGTTATGAAAAGGTGTGAAGAGGAGAGAAGAAGAAGTGGGGATCCTGTGGGGTCCACAGATCCTGTAGGGCTAAGGACTTAACATCCCTGCTCCAATTAGGCGTGCAAAACACCCTTGCTGTGCAATCCTGGCGTTTAACGCCAGACTGCTGCTTGTTTCTGGCGTTAAACGCCAAAATGTAGCCTGTTTCTGGCGTTTAACGCCAGGTAGATGCTTGTTTCTGGCGTTAAACGCCAGCTTGGTTCTTGTTTTTGGCGTTAAACGCCAGACAGATGCTTGTTTCTGGCGTTTAAACGCCAGAATGCTCCTCCTCTAGGGTGTACTATTTTTAATGCTATTTTTCATTCTGTTTTTGATTTTTCAGTAGTTTTTGTGACTCCACATGATCATTAACCTAATAAAACACAAAATAAAAATAAAATAGAATAAATTAAATAACATTGGGTTGTCTCCTAACAAGCGCTTCTTTAATGTCAGTAGCTTGACAGTGAGCTCTCATGGAGCCTCACAGATGTTCAGAGCATTGTTGGGACTTCCAACACCAAACTTAGAGTTTGAATGTGGGGGTTCAACACCAAACTTAGAGTTTGGTTGTGGCCTCCCAACACCAAACTTAGAGTTTGATTGTGGGGGCTTTGGTTGACTCTCCAGTGAGAGAAGCTTTTTATGCTTCCTCTCCATGGTTACAGAAGGAGATCCTTGAGTTTTAAACACAAGGTTGTCCTTATTCAATTGAAGGATCAATTCTCCTCTGTCCACATCAATTACAACTCTTGCTGTGGCTAAGAAGGGTCTTCCAAGGATGATGGATTCATCCTCATCCTTCTCAGTGTCTAGGATTATGAAATCAGCAGGGATGTAAAGGCCTTCAACCTTTACTAACACATCCTCTACTTGTCCATAAGCCTGTTTTCTTGAGTTGTCTGCCATCTCCAATGAGATTCTGGCAGCTTGCACCTCAAAGATCCCAAGTTTCTCCATTACAGAAAGTGGCATTAAGTTTATTCCTGACCCCATGTCACACAGAGCCTTCTCAAAGTTCATGGTGCCTATGGTACAGGGTATTAGGAATTTGCCAGGATCCTATTTCTTTTGAGGTAATGTCTTTCTATCCAATGCATTCAGTTCATTGGTGAGCAAGGGAGGTTCATCTTCCCAAGTCTCATTACCAAATAATTTGGCATTTAGCTTCATGATTGCACGAAGGTACTTAGCAACTTACTCTTCAGTAATGTCTTCATTCTCTTCAGAAGAAAAATACTCATCAGAGCTCATGAAGGGCAGAAGGAGGTTCAATGGAATCTCTATGGTCTCTAGATGAGCCTCAGATTCCTTTGGTTCCTCAAAGGGAAACTCCTTATTGGTCACTGAATGTCCCAGAAGGTCTTCCTCACTAGGATTCACGTCCTCCTCCTGCCTTGTAGGTTCGGCCATGATGGTCAAGTCAATCGCCTTGCACTCTCTCTTTGGATTTTCTTCTGTATTGCTTGGAAAAGTACTAAGAGGAGTTTCAGTGACCCTTTTACTCAGCTGTCCCACTTGTGCCTCCAAATTTATAATGGAGGACCTTGTTTCATTCATGAAACTCACAGTGGCCTTAGATAGATCAGAGACTATATTTGCTAAGCTAGATGGGTTCTGCTCAGAATTCTTTGTCTATTGCTGAGTGGATGATGGAAAAGGTTTGCTATTGCTAAACCTATTTCTTCCACCATTATTAAAGCCTTTTTAAGGTTTTTGTTGATCCTTCCATGAGAAATTTGGATGATTTCTCCATGAGGGATTATAGGTGTTTCCATAGGGTTCACCCATGTGATTTACCTCTGCTATTGCAGGGTTCTTAGGATCATAAGCTTCTTCTTCAGAAGATGCCTCTTTAGTACTATTGGATGATTCCTTCAATCCATTCAAACTCTGAGAGATCATATTGACTTGCTGAGTCAATATTTTGTTCTGTATCCAACCATATTCTAGCTCTGTCTCTTACAGCAAATGGGAAAAGCATAAGCCTGTAGACCTTGGGATTAGCCCCATTGGTCTTAACAGTGTCACAGATCTGCAAGAATTCAGTTAAGAACTGAAAAGGATCTTCTGATGGAAGTCCATAAAACTTGCAGTTCTGTTGCATCAGAGAAACTAATTAAGGTTTCAGCTCAAAAGTTGTTTGCTCCAATGGCAGGGATTGAGATGCTTCTTCCATGTAAATTGGAATTTGGTGCAGTAAAGTCACCAAGCATCTTCCTTGCATTGTTATTATTTTCGGCCATGTCTCCTTCTTTTTCGAAAATTTCTATCAGATTTTCTCAAGAGAGTTGTGCTTTAGCTTCCCTTAGCTTCCTCTTTAGAGTCCTTTCAGGTTCAGGATCAGCTTCAACAAGAATGTTCTTATCCTTGTTCCTGCTCATATGAAAAAGAAGAGAATAGAAAATATGGAATCCTCTATGTCACAGTATAGAGATTCCTTATGTAAGTATAAGAAGAGAATAATGGAGGAAGGAAAAGATAAGAATCCAAACACAAGGGAGAGGAATGAGTTCGAATTCTTAGGTGAAAGGGGGTGTTAGTAGATGAATAAATAAACAGAAGGGGATGGGAGATGAGAGAATTCGAAAATTAAATAAATTAAATTTAAAAAAAATTTGTTTTAAATTAAATTTAAAGTTAGAATTCGAAAATACAAAAAAGAAAAATGAAATTAAATTAAAGTAAAAATTAAAACAATTAGTTTATAAAAAAGGACTTTTGAAAAAGAGGGAAGGGATTTTCGAAAATTAGAAAGAAAGGGTTAGTTAGGTAGTTTTGAAAAACATATGAATCAAACAAAAAGATAAGATTAATTGAAAAAGATTTGAAAATCAATTTTGAAAAGATAAGAAGCTAGAAAATAAGTTAGAAAAGATTTTGAAATTAATTTTGAAAAAGATGTGATTGAAACTTATTTTGAAAAAGATTTGAAAAAGAACTTTAAAAAGATTTGATTTTGAAAATCAAAGTTGATTACTTGACTAACAAGAAACAAAAAGATATGATTTTGAAATTTAAAGATTGGACCTTTCTTACTAGGCAAGTAACAAACTTAAAATTTTTGAATCAATCACATTAATTGTTAGCATTAATTTTGAAAATATGAAATAGAAATAAGAAAAAGATTTTGAAAATAAATTTTGAAAATTTTGAAAATTATGAAAGAAAAAGTGAAAAAGATTTGATTTCTGAAAAAGATTTGAAAGAGATAGAATTTTTTAATTGAAAATTTGATTTGACTCATAAGAAACAACTAGATTTTTAAAACTTTTGACTAAATCAAATCAAATTTTTGAAAATTTATTAGAGAAAAAGGAAAAGATATTTTTTTGATTTTTGAATTTTTATTGAAGAAAGAGAAAAACATGAAAAAGACTTAAATCATGAAAGTTTTGGATCAAAATAAATGATGCATGCAAGAACATCTTGAATGTCAAGATGAACACCAAGAACACTTTGAAGATCAAGATGAACATCAAGACTTATTTTTGAAAATTTTTAAGAAAAGAAAAACATGCAAGACACCAAACTTAAAAATTTTTCATGTATGGACACTAACAAATTGAAAATGCATATGAAAAACAAGAAAAGACACAAAACAAGAAAATATGAAGATCAAACAAGAAGACTTACCAAGAACAACTTGAAGATCATGAAGAATGCAATGCATGAATTTTCGAAAAATGAAAGAAAGAGATAAACATGCAATTGACACCAAACTTAAAAACTGACACAAGACTTAAACAAGAAACATCAAATTATTTTTTTGATTTTATGATTTTATTAAAAATTTTTTGGTATTTTTCGAAAATCATTTGGAAAAAGAAAAATAAGGATTTCAAAATTTCTAATGAGAATTCTAGGAATCATGCAATGTTAGTCTAAAGCTCCAGTCCAGGAATTAGACATGGCTTACTAGCCAGCCAAGCTTTCAGTGAAAGCTCCGGTCCAAAACACTAGACATAGCCAATGGCCAGCCAAGCTTTAGCAAATCATTACATACAACAACTAAATTACTGAGGAAGATAAAGAAGTTCTTCTCTTAAGGATAAGTGAAACCTCGGTCCAAAAGATTAGACATGGCTTAACAGCCAGCCAGGATTCAACATATCTCATGAAACTCTAGAATTCCTTCTTAAAAATTCTGAAGAATATAGAATAATTTATTTTTGAAAAAAAAATTTTTTTTCTTTTCGAAAATAAAATTAATAAAAACAAAAAGCTTAAAATTAAAATAAAATTACCTAATCTGAGCAACAAGATGAACCGTCAGTTGTCCAAACTCGAACAATCCGTGGCAACGGCACCAAAAACTTGGTGCACGAAATTGCGTCCATCAACAATGGCGCCAAAGACTTGGTGCTCTCCAAACACCAACCAAAAACATGAATTTAGACTAATTTCCAATATGTACAAAAAGAGAAAATGAAAAGAAGTTACCATGGTGGGGTGTCTCCCACCTAGCACTTTTGTTTATTGTCCTTAAGTTGGACTTATGGGGAGCTCCTCTCAAGGTGGCTTGTGCTTGAAGCTATCTTTGAACATCCACCAATGCTTGAATCTCCAATAAGCTCCATTCTTCAATTTTAATGTCTTCAAGCTTTGATGGAGTTCTTCACAAACCATGAGCTCCCAAATTTGATTTTCCTTGTGAGATCCGGGATCCCACACTTTGTTTTGACACCCGTCCTTAAATTGGTCATCATTATTCTATCCGAGTGGCATGACCTTAGAATTCTCAAAAAAGCTTCCAAAAAACTTCCTAGACCCATGCAATTTGGTTTCACACCAACCATTGCTCTTGAATTTTGAGCTTGCAACCGTCATGAGCTTAGAATGATGTTTGATGACAAGTCATCTTAGCCTAGTTTCACTAGCCTTTTTCTTTGTTTTAATTAGGTTTTATGCACTTTCTTGCATTCTAAGTAAGTAATTTGGAATGAAAATACATGACTTCTTTAAATCAAACAACCACCATGTAATTGATGCTAAATCATGAGGTTTAAGCTAAATTTAATTGATAATTAATTGATTTTTAAACCTTGTGAAATTTGTGATACTTTGATTGGTTGAATTGATTACTTGTAGGTGAAGTAAGAAGAAAATAAGAAAAGCGTGGCTTAAGAAGCGTGCCCAAGGAAAGAAAAAGCGTGGCAAAAATCAAAGAAGACTGAAAGCTAAGTTGAGAAAGCAAACTGAGCTTCACAAGGACAAATGGGAGAAGGCAAGGCACCAAGCTCAGTTCAATTAGTTAACTGAGCACTAAAGAAAGCAAGGAAACAACATAAGGATCAGTTCACTAAGTGAGCTTTATTGGGGGCTTCTCAAAATTAATTCAAGATGAAATTCCAAGGGAGGAAGCCATCAAGTTTCGAACTCATGAACTCAAGGAAGGTAAGGAACGCTCCTTGCAAGGAAAATCAAGAAGAAATGGCCAAAATGCTTCCTCCAAGGTTCGAACATGGAACCTCAAGCTACCGAGCTTGCAAGGAAAATAAGCCAAAATTTGCCAAAAAGCATACACCAAGACTTGAACCTTGCACCTAACAAATGATAAGAAGGCGCTACTCCAAGGAGGCAAGGGCGCTCAACTGCTTTACTTAACTGAGCGCTACATTATATTGCTAGGCATAAGGAAAATTGACTCCACAAAATGCATTCACTAGGATTCGAACTTGGGAGCCTCTCACTTGCAAGGAAGGAGCACTACTCTTGGTGAAAGGAAAATGAGCCAAGATGGCTCCCCCAAGGTTCGAACCTGGAGCTTCCTTGTACAAGCACTCCTTACATTCTACTCCTCCAAGGAAAATAAACTCTCATTTGCTTCCACCAAGAGTTGAACCTGGGACCTTGGAGTGCAAAGCTAAGCGCTACACAAGGGGAGCTCAGTTGGTTTTTCCAACTGAGCACTACCTCCCCAATCTTCCCCACACTTTGACACGGCCATGACACCATGAGGCGCATCACATTGACACACATATAGCTCAGTTCAAAATTCCAACTGAGCTCTAGTGTCAAGCAACACAGCAAGGAGCTGGGCGCACCACACTTGACACGGGCAGCAACATTTGGGCGCTCAGTTTGGTTTTCCAACTGAGCTTGCCCCTGGGAGGTGCACTTGGGCTGGAAATTGAATTAAAAATCCAACTTAATTCATTTCTTCACCAAATCAAAAGCCCATCCAAATTCCAAAATCCAAGAATAGAAAGTGTATAAATAGGAGCTAGTTTGATGTAATCAGGACCTCTAGACTTTACTTTGAATTTTCCTTTTAATTGTCATTTTCATTTTTGAAGCTTTTTACTTCTGAATTTGGATCTTAGAGAATTTGGAAGGAGAATTGATCTCTCTTCTTCCTGGTTCTTGCTTGAGCACTCTTTACTTTTCTTGTTTTTGATCTTGGGTGAAGAATTGAAGAACTTCTGTTTCAATCTCACCTTGAGATCTCTTGTTTACTTTCTCTGCATAATTGAATTTCCATTTCTGTTTACTTTACTGCTTCATCTTCTCTTTAATTCTGCAATTTACTTTTCTTTATCTCCTTTGCAATTGTTCTTGTTGGATCAAGGAAGGATTTGAGATCTAGACTTGTTATCTAGTCTCTTCCACTCCTGAGATCTTCAACCTCTTTTACGTTGCTGCAAATTAAGCATTGCTTTCTCTGTTTTTAAATTCTCAAGGCATTTTACTCTTCTATTTAAGATCTACTTCACTGCAATTCAATTTTCTCTTTTATGTTTAATGCATTTTACTTGTTCTTGTTTAAATTTCTGCAATCCCAACTCCCAATCCCGTTTACAATTCAAGCAATTTACGTTTCTTGTACTTTAAGATTCAGTCATTTACATTTCTTGCAATCTAAGTTTCTGCAATTTATATTACTTGTTCTTTAGGATTCAGCTTATTTACTTCCTTTGCTCTTTAATTTACTGCAATTTACCCCTCTCCCTTTACATTTCAAGCAATTTAGTTTCTGCAAACTACAAACCACTCAACCAATATTTGATTCGCTTGACTAAATCAACCACTAAACTAAAATTGCTCAATCATTCAATCCCTGTGGGATCGACCTCACTCATGTGAGTTATTATTACTTGATGCGACCCGGTCCACTTGCCGGTGAGTTTTGTGTTGGATCGTTTTCCACACATCAAGTTTTTTGGCGCCGTTGCCGGGGATTGAAATAGATTGTCAATGATTAAGTGAAGTGAAGATCTAGATCAAGCACTTTTTATTTTCTGTTTCTTTAATTTTTGACTAACCCACTAACTGTTTGAATTTTTGCTTAATCCAACTAACATTTCACTTTAGCAATGGATTGAAGTGTTATTGCCTTTCTGGTGTTGTGTGATTCTTATGCTTTGGTTGTATGTCAGGTACAAGGAGAATTACACCCACTTTTTGTGAACAAGACGAAAGAACCCTCAGAAGATTAAGAAGAGCTGAAAGAGGGAAAAACATTGTTGGAGAAGAGGAGTCCAAAGAAGAATTCCAGGATATGGAGGAACACTTAACAAATCCACCAAATGGAGCAGAAGGGACAGCCAATAACAACAATAATCCACCACAGAGAAGAGTTTTGGCTTCCTACACATGTGTAGATCCTAGACATTGTGAGAGTAGCATTCTTACCCCAAATGTTAATGCAAATAACTTTGAACTAAAGCCACAACTCATCACCTTAGTTCAAAACAATTGTTCTTATGGAGGAGGACCACTTGAAGACCCAAACCAACACTTGTCTACTTTCTTGAGGATTTGTGACACTGTCAAAACCAATGGTGTGCACCCTGACAGTTACAAGCTACTGCTATTTCCATTTTCTCTTAGAGA
>NC_029794.2:52614146-52629985 GCF_000816755.2 Arachis ipaensis
AAAATGGCTAAACGAATTACAGAGATGGGTGAGAAGCAATCAAATGCATCCCCTAGTGCCACTAAAGACCACCCAAGGGACAAAGGAAAAGCTACAAAGTGGGAGGAGTGCAAAGCAATCATAGTGGGAAGTGAGAAGGAAGCAATCAATCAGGAAGAACACAACAGACAAGTTCAACAAGAAGAGACAGAAGAGAGAAGTGAAGAGGATAGAAAGACCGAGAATACAAAAAGCTCAAAGAGAGATAAGAACATCCTTGAAGCAAAGCTACAAGAGAAGAAGGAAGGGGTGAAGCCAGATGTCCCCAAACTTCCGTACCCTCAGAGGTTCAAAAAAGAAAATGAGGATAAGCATTACTCAAAGTTCCTGGACATATTCAAGACACTCAGCATCAATATTCCTTTCTTAGAAGCACTTGAACATATGCCATTATATGCCAAATTTATGAAAGAAGTGCTAACAAAGAAAAGACCCTTGAAGGAAGGACAGATTGTTGAAATGACAATGGAGTGTAGTGCTATTCTCCAAAGAGGTCTACCAGAGAAGAATGATGATCCTGGAAGGTTTTATATACCTTGTACCATAGGAGACATAACTATTGAGAAATCATTCTGTGACCTTGGTGCAAGCATAAACTTGATGCCTCTATCTCTTATGAGGAAGCTTCAAATTTTTGAACTGAAACCCACTCGAATAGCTCTTCAAATGGCTGACAAGTCCATTCAGCAAGCACTTAGAGTTGTAGAGAATGTGCTGGTAAAAGTGGGGAAATTCCTTCTCCCAGCTGATTTTGTCATCCTAGATATGGAGGAAAACCCTAACACTCCCATCATCCTGGGGCGGCCTTTCCTGGCTACGGGCAGAGCATTGATAGATGTTGAAAAAGGGGAATTCTTGCTGAGAGTGCATGATGAGCACCTAGCATTCCATGTTTTTAAAACCCTGAATGAGCCCACTCAAGAAGAAGATTGTATGGAGGATAAAGCCAGGGATCAAAGCTTGAAGGAGGTAGTCAATGAGTTAGCTCCAAGACTTCTAAATCCATGCTTGAAAGTAGTAGAGATGGTGCAGCAAACCAAAGAAATCAAGAAGGAACTAGATCCAAAACCTCCAGACGAGAAATTGAACATCTCAGATAAGGAACCACCAAGGCAGGGAGTATCTTTTGAGAAAGAAAAGAAGAAGAGGCCAAGAGGGTGGAGAAACAAGAAGATCCCTACTGAAGGCTTTTCACTAGGGGATAAAGTGATGTTAAACACCCAACCAATGAAGGTGTCTCCACAATTATCTGAGTACTATACTGTGAACCGGATCCTTTCACTTGAACACCTAGAGATCATCAAAGAGGAGACCGGAAGGAAGTTCACAGTAAGAGGAGAAAAGCTAAGGCACTATGATTTTCAGCCTCCATGATCAAAGAACAAGATGTCAAGCTAGTGACATTAAAAGAGCGCTTGTTGGGAGGCAACCCAACCTGAGGTAGTTTTCTTTTAATAGCTATTTTAATAAAAAGGTTAATTAGTTTATCTATATTGCAAGGAGCTAAGTTTGGTGTTGCACACCAAAATAATCTAAGGGAGAATGAAGGATTCTAAGTTTGGTGTTCCACCAAAATCTCATCATAAAATATATTCTCACCTTCTGCATAATACTAGCTACAAGCAATTAGATGAACCAATTAATCAAATTGCTGTTCTCTAATCTTTGATTTTATAACCTTTAGCAAAGACAAAAGAATTCATGAATGGTTAACTTGTTGCATCGGAGACATTGGCAAGGAATTAAGTTTGGTGTTCCCACACTAAAATAAGTTTGAACGCCATGCTCAATTCTTGCACACTAACCAGTTGCCTAAGGACTTGGGGAACAAGCAACTTTCAATATCTTTTGTAGGAAGTCATTCAATCTCTTGGAGGAAACGGTACATCATCATGGACAGAGGGAGGACATGGAATCTAACACTGATAATGACAGAGAGGAAACAAATAGACTCCAAGAGGTTGTATTATTCTCTGACTGATTCTAGTTCAACTATGTTAATTGAAAGTGCAAATATCCCCTGTTAATTAGTGTCTTCTTAGATTCATTTACTGTCTGCGAGTTTGTTTGTTTTCATTCTGTTATGGCTTGCTAGTCTAAGTGCTTGATTCACTTTCATCTTACTTGAATTATATGCTTTGTTCCTCATGCTTGAATAAAAGAAAAATAACTGTGAAATAGAGAAAGAGTAAAAGTCTAGTATGATATGAGACAAAATAAGATTATGTGGTAGTATGTGCTGGTTCATTAGTTGATTTATAAATAAGGCTGAATGCAGGCATGACTTTGTGATATGAACTTGAGTTACATTTCATGAGACTTGACAAATGAAAAAAGTCCAAAAGAAAAGAAAGAAAATACAAGAGAAATAAGCAAAAAGAAATACACAAGGCTGGGCACCAATGGCTGCAAATTTAGATAAATGCCTGTGATGCTCTTGTACAAAGATAAGCTTGGATAACTAGATTCTAAGGGGTGCTTCATCACCCGGCAATTTGAGTTAACTAACCCGGGATTGCCAACTAAAAGTCCACCATCAAGAGCTACTTTGAGACAAAGCATTTAGTAATCCAAAGAGGTGATGGGCATCAATTTCCAAAGAACAAACAGAGATGAACAAAATAAGCTAAATGCCTGTGATGTGTGTGTGCTAAGGAGAGGCTTGAGCAAGTAAGCCCATAGGGGTGTTTCAACACCTAGGGTAAGTAATTTGGAATGAAAATGCATGACTTCTTTAAATCAAATAACCACCATGTAATTGATGCTAAATCATGAGGTTTAAGCTAAATTTAAATGATAATTAATTGATTTATAAACCTTGTGAAATTTGTGATACTTTGATTGGTTGAATTGATTACTTGTAGGTGAAGAAAGAAGAAAATAAGAAAAGCGTGGTTTAAGAAGCGTGCCCAAGGAAAGAAAAAGCGTGGCAAAAATCAAAGAAGAGTGAAAGCTAAGTTGAGAAAGCAAACTGAGCTTCACAAGGACAAATAGGAGAAGGCAAGGCACCAAGCTCAGTTCAATTAGTTAACTGAGCACTAAAGAAAGCAAGGAAACAACATAAGGCTCAGTTCACTAAGTGAGCTTTATCAGGGGCTTCTCAAAATTAATTCAAGATGAAATTCCAAGGGAGGAAGCCATCAAGTTTCGAACTCATGAACTCAAGGAAGGCAAGGAACGCTCCTTGCAAGGAAAATCAAGAAGAAATGGCCAAAATGCTTCCTCCAAGGTTCGAACATGGAACCTCACGCTACCAAGCTTGCAAGGAAAATAAGCCAAAATTTGCCAAAAAGCATTCACCAAGACTTGAACCTTGCACCTAAAGGATGAGAAGAAGGCACTACTCCAAGGAGGCAAGGGCACTCAGTTACTTTAATTAACTTAGCGCTATATTATATTGCTAGGCATAAGGAAAATTGACTCCACAAAATGCATTCACTAGGATTCGAACTTGGGAGCCTCTCACTTGCAAGGAAGGAGCACTACTCTTGGTGAAAGGAAAATGAGCCAAGATGGCTCCCCCAAGGTTCGAACTTGGAGCTTCCTTGTACAAGCACTCCTTACACTCCACTCCTCCAAGGAAAATAAACTCTCATTTGCTTCCACCAAGAGTTGAACTGGGACCTTGGAGTGCAAAGCTAAGCGCTACACAAGGGGAGCTCAGCTGGTTTTTCCTACTGAGCACTACCTCCCCAATCTTCCCCACACTTTGACACGGCCATGACACCATGAGGCGCATCACATTGACACACATAGAGCTCAGTTCAAAATTCCAACTGAGCTCTAGTGTCAAGCAACACAGCAAGGAGCTGGGCGCACCACACTTGAGACGGGCAGCAACATTTGGGCGCTCAGTTTGGTTTTCCAACTGAGCTTGCCCCTGGGAGGTGCACTTGGGCTGGAAATTGAATTAAAAATCCAACTTAATTCATTTCTTCACCAAATCAAAAGCCCATCCAAATTACAAAATCCAAGAATAGAAAGTGTATAAATAGGAGCTAGTTTGATGTAATTAGGACCTCTAGACTTTACTTTGAATTTTCCTTTTAATTGTCATTTTCATTTTTGAAGCTTTTTACTTCTGAATTTGGATCTTAGAGAATTTGGAAGGAGAATTGATCTCTTTTCTTCCTGGTTCTTGCTTGAGCACTCTTTACTTTCTTGTTTTTGATCTTGGGTGAAGAATTGAAGAACTTCTGTTTCAATCTCACCTTGAGATCTCTTGTTTACTTTCTCTGCATAATTGAATTTCCATTTCTGTTTACTTTACTGCTTCATCTTCTCTTTAATTCTGCAATTTACTTTTCTTTATCTCCTTTGCAATTGTTCTTGTTAGATCAAGGAAGGATTTGAGATCTAGACTTGTTATCTAGTCTCTTCCACTCCTGAAATCTTCAACCTCTTTTACTTTGCTGCAAATTAAGCATTGCTTTCTCTGTTTTTAAATTCTCAAGGCATTTTACTCTTCTGTTTAAGATCTACTTCACTGCAATTCAATTTTCTCTTTTATGTTTAATGCATTTTACTTGTTCTTGTTTAAATTTCTGCAATCCCAACTCCCAATCCTGTTTACAATTCAAGCAATTTACGTTTCTTGCACTTTAAGATTCAGTCATTTACATTTCTTGTAATCTAAATTTCTGCAATTTATATTACTTGTTCTTTAAGATTCAGCTTATTTACTTCCTTTGCTCTTTAATTTACTGTAATTTACCCCTCTCCCTTTACATTTCAAGCAATTTAGTTTCTGCAAACTATAAATCACTCAACCAATATTTGATTCGCTTGACTAAATCAACCACTAAACTAAAATTGCTCAATCCTTCAATCCCTGTGGGATCGACCTCACTCATGTGAGTTATTATTACTTGATGCGACCCGATCCACTTGCCGGTGAATTTTGTGTTGGATCGTTTTCCACACATCAATGTTTCCAACCACTACACAACTCTTTCCTACTCTTAACTCCACAAAGAGCTCTAAGTTGACCATCATTTTCAATCAAACCATATTCAAGTGAGAAAGTAAAGCTTAGGGATAAGAGTTTTACCCACTTGAATATTGTGTAGGATGGTGACTTAGGAAGGGGTGGTCCTAATGATCTTGCAAGCTCCACTCGCTTGTGCTCTTCCTTGACTATCTCCACCTCTTCGCAAGCTTCTTCAATTTCAACCTTTTCCCTTTTATCACTTGGCTTGGTGTTGTCTTCAAGAACTTCATCTTGCCCAATGAGAGGTGATTTAATTTTGGATAGGAATTCATTGATGAATGAATCCGTCTCTTGATCAACCTCTTCATATTCTTCAATTTTGATGTACACCATGTCAACTTTTTCCTCTTGGTGACTCTCTTCTGATTCACCCTCTTTCTCATTGCTCACCAAGAGTATGGGAGGTTGTGCACATTCTTCTATAATTTCAACTTCATGTCCAATGGGAGATGATTCAATTGTAGATAGAAATTCATCCATGATTGAATCCATCTCTTGATAAACCTTTTTCAAGTCTCCAACTATGATATGCTTTGGAGGTTGCGCACCCTCCTCAACATCAATATCAAGCTTCTTGGAAGAGTGCTCCATGATGCTACTTTCCCTTGGACTTTCAACATCTCCTAAATCTTCAACCACTTCTTCCTTTTCTTCAATAACCATAGGCTCCTCCAATTGCTCTAATACAAAATAGCATCCCTCATTTTCCACCGGAGTTTCCAATCTCTCCTTCATGCTATGATATTCAATTAATTCTTCACATGTGGCTATAGAAGCACCTTGAGTGTTCAAACATTGGTAGGCTAAAATATGGACTACCTTGGTCAAGTTAGTCAGAAACTCTAGGGTGTTCCTTTGCATATCCGCTTGTCCTTGAAGTAGCAAGGTGAGAGAGTCATCTATTGGGGCTTGCGGTGGATAGGAGGGTTCATCATTCTATAGGATTCATAGTAGGAAGGCGGTTCTTCTTGGTAAGGGTATGGAGATGGTGTGCATTGAGGTGGTTCATGGTAGTAATCTTGATCGGGTTGTGGTGGTTCTAGAGGTCCTTGCTCATAATGGTCACAATGATATGGTATGGGTGATTGGTCATATGATGGATATGGGTCACAAGAAGGTTCTTGGTATGGAAAGGCTTGTGAGTATGGTTGAGGTTCATGTCGAGGATAAGAGTCATAGGCATATGATGGTGGTAATTGATTGTCATAAAAAGATTCACCATATCCATTAAATTGACATGCATTAGGATGATGGTTATACCTACGAGCATCCTGAGGTTGTTGCCAATAGGAGTGGCCAATTCCTAGAGGCTCCTCCCATCTTTGTTGGTTCCATCCTTGATGAATGTTGTCATTGAAGTTCACATTTCCTAAAACACAATTGGAACCAAACTCATAGCCAAGATGAGAATTCATGGTGACAAGAGAAAATATGAAACAAAAACTAACTAGAAATGACAAAGAAAAATCCTACAAATAGCAAAGCTATTTACAATATTCACATATATACAACCAATAACATAACACCATTGCAATTCCCCCGCAACGGCGCCATTTTGATGAGAGGACTTTTTGACGGTTTAGAATTCACAAATGAATTCTCATTGCAAGTATAGTTTCTAAACCAACATCAATCCTTTTATACAAAAATTTGGTTGTCACAAGTAATAAACCCCTAAATTTATAAACCGAAGTATTGAACCTCTGGTCGTTCTCCCTAGGAATTGCAATAAAGTGTTCTTGTTATTGGTTATGAGATATTTTGGGGTTTTTGAGATTTTAGACAAGAAATATAAATGGCAAAGAAATTAAACTAACAACTAACAAAGCTCTTGGCAAGATATGAGAACTAGAAGTCCTATCCTAGTTATCCTCCTCAATTGTGACCACAAGTTGTTCATTGCTACCACTTAGTTAACCTCTAACCATGGAGGAAAGTCAAGTGGATGAATTAAGTTGATTCCATAAGTCCTAGCCAACTCCCAAGGGAAAGACTAACTTTAGTGGTATCCAAATTAATTAGCAACTTCTAATTATCAATCAACAAAGGAGTTAGATAACTCAAGTGTCACTAATTACTCTACCTAGGCCAAGAGGAATAAAATCTATACTAAAATCCAACCAAGCATTTCATCAAACACTTGGAAGGCACAAAGGAAAAGCATAGTAAATTGATAACAAGAGTAGAATCTAAAAACAATTGAATGTAAGAAATCAACAACAACAATCAAAAGGAACACAATTATTATGAATTACCTCAAATGGAATTGGAAGAAAGTAGAAGAGACAAGAGTAGATCTACAACAAAGTATAAGAACAACATAAAGGAAATTACCACAAAAGAATAGAAGAATGATGATTGCAACAACAAGGAATTGAGAAGAAGAAGTAGAAGAAAGCATGAATGAAAACCTAGATCTAAGAACTAAACCTAATCCTAATCCTAATTCTGGAAAGAAGTGAGAGCTTCTCTCTCTAAAACTAACTCTAAACTAATCCTAATGTGTAAAATGGTGTTTATTGATGATTCTCTTCAATCCTTAGTCCTTTTATGCATTTTGGCACCAAAGTTGGTTGCAAACTGGGCCCCACAGCTCCTCAGAATTTGCTGGTCACGTTTTCAATTAAAAATCACGTGTGGGCACCGACGCGTACGCGTACAGCATGCGTGCGCATCCTTTGAGGTTTTCGCGATCCACGCGTGCGCGTACAGTGCCCGTGCCCGTGGATGAATATATCCAAATTTTTGGCTTTCTCATGATTTCTCCACTTTGCATGCTTTCCTCTTCACTCCTTTGATCCATTCCTAGCCTTTTTAACCTAAAATCACTTAACAAACAAATCAAGGCATCTAGTGGAATCAAAGGTGAATTAAATTTAGCTAATTAAGGGCCTAGAAAGCATGTTTTTACACCTAAGTACAAATTAGGAGACAATCATGAAACCATGCTATTTCATTGAATAAATGTGGGTAAAAGGTGATAAAATTCACTAGAATCAATACAAGATAAACCTTAAATATGAGGTTTATCAAGGGCCAACGTTCTACTATCCACGCGTATGCGTGCACCACGTGTACGCGTGAAGGATGTGATTTTGCTTATTCACGTGTGCGCGTACACCACGCTTACGCGTGCATTACCATTTTTTCCATCCACATGTACGCGTCACTGATGCGTGCGCATCGATTCAAGTTTCTCAATTCCAAATTCTGGGCTTCTCATCACGGACATTGGAGGCAACGTTGGACCTCCAACATTCGTTTGGTGACGCGTACGCCTAACCCACGCGTACGCGTGGATGGTCACTTTTGCCATTCCACACATGCGCGTGACTCACGCTTGCACGTGGATATAGAAATTTTCCTCTTTCATGCGTACGCGTCATAAACGCGTACGCATCGCTCAAAAATCCTTTAGCTCCAGGATTGAACATTTTCAATGACGTTGGAGGTAACGTTGGTTCACCAATGTTCCCTCCAACATTGGCACCCATGTTTTCTTCTTCCAGAATGTTGTTTTCAACGTTGATGGGCTAACGTTGGATCCAATGATGGCCTCTCCTTCTTTTCTTCCTTGCTCTTTTTCTGCTTCTTTCTTCCTATCATCAACCAAACAAACTCATCAAAGCCTTGGCATAAGTCATGAGAATTGTCATCATTCTTAGCACACAAGTAATTATAGCATAATTCTCATGAAATTGCATCAAATTAACTATGGTTGGATGAATCCAGGCATGCATGAATTTTTACCCCAATTGCCTACTTATAACTCAAGAAAGTGCATAAAAATTATTAAAAACAAAGGAAAAAGGCTAGTGAAACTAGCCTAAAATGCCCTGGCATCACAACAACAAACTTAAATCTTGCTTGTCCCTAAGTAAGCACTGAATTATTGAGAAGAAAGAATGAAATAGAAAGTGATGTTCATATCAGCAAGTCATTATTAGTAGTTCATGGGATTTTATGCAGATACTGTAGTAACTCACTTCTTATTGATCCTTAGGAATAGAATGTCTCCTATAAGCATAAACTAATATACTGCTATGACTTCTTATTATTCACTCATCCTCGGAAATTGCTTTTCTTTATTTTCTTTTCCTGTACACTTATTCTTTGATTCTAGCAGCTCAGTGTCATGTGTTGTAGCAGCTTCTTAGCTTATTTGTACTCAACACATATTCACTACAGACACTGATGACAAGTCATCTTAGCCTAGTTTCACTAGTCTTACTAGTCTTTTTTCATTTAGTTTTATGCACTTTCTTAAGCCACAAGTAAGCCAATTGGGTGGAATATCATGTTTCCTTAGATTCAATCAACTATGGATGAATCGATACATTTTCATGAGTTTTTGTGCCATAATTGCTCATGTGACAAGAAGAAGAACAACTCTCATGATTATGGCATAGCTTTGATACAATTGTTGGTTGATGATAGGTGAAATAAAGCTTGGAAGAAGGTTGAGGAAAAGGGGATAGCAAGAGGCAAGAGGAAGGACTCACATTTGAGCCAAAGTTTGCCTCAAACTTGGACTCAAACGTGAGGAAGAGTGCAACCACACCCTGGAGGCAAGCCAAGTTTGCGCCAATGTTTGCCTCAAACATTGAGGCAAACGTTGGCTAAAGAAGAAGCAGGGGAAGGCAATGTTTGCGCCAACGTTTGCCTCAAACGTGAGGTCAAACGTTGGCGCCAAAAAGAATGAAAAAGAGCACTCCTGGGTATGGCAACGTTTGAGCCAACGTTTGCCTCAAATGTGAGGTCAAACGTTGGCTACATTTTGGCAAGGAAGAGCATGGCAAAGCACCCCTGATTGATGGTTTAGATGAGCCACGTTTGCGCCAACGTTTGCCTCAAACGTTGGCCAAAAAGGGAGCATGGGAAGAACCACGTTTGAGCTCACGTTTGACCTCAAACGTTGGCTCAAACGTGGATGACAGCAAATGGGCTATCTGCATAATGCCTCACACAAGGGATGTTTGAGTCAACGTTTGCCTCAAACGTTGACTCAAACGTGAATGGTTCATGGCCCGGTTCACAAATAGATTTCTTCCCAACACCAAGAGCAATCAACGGAGGCTATTATCAACCCAATTCCATCAAGACTAAAGGCCCAATTCAAGGCTTAATGATCATTTGAAGAAAGTGTATAAATAGCTTAGGATTTGAAGTTTTAAGAGAGCTTTTCTTTTGAGAGTTTTCTTTAAGAATTTCCATAGTATTCACAGTAGAGAGCTTTTGGGTTTTGAGCTATTTGGAGATTTTGAGTCTTGGGTGTTGAAGAATTGAGGAAATTCTGTCTCAATCTCACCTTGAGATCTCTCTGTTTTCTTTACTACACTTTTTGAGAAATCAATATTTGAGTTCCTTTCTCTTTTTCTTGTTATTCCCTTTAATTTCCTGCAAATCACCCACTCCCCTTTACATTCTATGCAATTTAATTTCTGTCAACACAATTTCACACAATCAATACTTGTTTGCTTGACTAATTCAACCACTAAACTAAAGTTGCTAAATCCTTCAATCCTTGTGGGATCGACCTCACTCCCGTGAGTTTTATTACTTGATACGACCCGGTACACTTGCCGGTGAGTTTTGTGTCGGATCGTTTTCCGCACATCAAGTTTTTGGCGCCGTTGCCGGGGATTGAATAGATTGACAATGATTAAGTGAGGTGGCAGTTTAGATCAAGCACTTTTTCTTTAATCTTGACTAACCTACTAACTGTTTGAATTTTTGCTTAAGCCAACTAAAACTTCATTCTAGCAATAGATTGAAGTATCACTGGTTGTGTGTTTCTTGTTTTGTTTATATGTCAGGTACAGGGAGAGCTACTCCTATCTTATCCGAAACTGACCAGAGAACTCTCAGGAGATTGAGAAGAGCTGAGAGAGGGAAAGGTATTGTTGGAGAGGAAGAATCTGAGGAAGAATATCACGAGATGGAAGGAGATCCATCTAATCCCAATCCACCACAGAGGAGAGTGTTGGCCTCCTACACTTTTGCAAATCCCAGACATTGTGGAAGCAGCATCTTAACTCCCAATGTCAATGCAAACAACTTCGAGCTAAAACCACAACTCATTACACTCGTCCAGAACAATTGTTCTTATGGAGGTAGCCCATTGGAAGATCCTAACCAACATCTATCTACCTTCTTAAGGATTTGTGACACTGTCAAATCCAATGGTGTGAATCCTGAAACTTATAAGCTTCTGCTGTTCCCGTTCTCATTAAGGGACAAGGCCGCACAATGGCTTGAAACTTTTCCCCAAGGAAGTATCACTAGTTGGGATGATTTGGTAACTAAATTTCTAGACAAATTCTATCCACCCCAAAGGGTCATCAGGCTAAAAACCGAGGTGCAGACATTCACACAATTAGATGCCGAATCCTTGTATGAAGCATGGGAGAGGTACAAAGCCTTAATCAGAAAGTGTCCTCCAGAGATGTTCAATGAATGGGACGTGCTGCAAAATTTCTATGAAGGCCTGACATTAAAATCTCAAGAGGCATTAGATCACTCTACTGGAGGTTCATTACAACTGATGAAAACTGGTGTGGAAGCCCAGAATCTTGTGGACATGGTGGCCAACAATCAATATTTCTTTGCTCATCAAAGAAACCGCCAACCATCACAGAGAAAGGGGGTACTAGAATTGGAAGGAGTAGACTCCATTTTGGCTCAAAACAAGATGATGCAACAACAAATTCAACAACAGTTTGAACAAATGGCCAAAAGGATTGACAGCCTTCAAGTAGCAGCTGTGAACACAAGCCACCCATCAACTTTATGTGTACAGAATGAAGAAAGCCAAGAAGAGCAACAACAGGAGCAAGTGCAGTACATGTATAACCAAAATTCTGGACAGAATGAAGTTTATGGTGATACCTACAATCCATCCTAGAAGAACCACCCAAACCTCAGATGGGGAGACAATCACAACCAGAACCAACAACCATGGCAGAGGAACTCAAACCAAAACACTTAAAGGAACAACCAAAACCACAACCAGTAGCAAACTAACCAAAATCCTTACAGAAGACCTCAAAACAACTACCCCAACCCCAACCATCATCAATCCAATAACCAACCCACCAACCAAAATGCCTACCATCCACCATCCACATCTCACAACCCACCACAAGCATCACCAGAATCTCAAAGAATCACTAACTTGGAAACCTTGATAGACAAAATGTGGAAACACCAAGAAATGATAACCAAGAACCATGAAGCCTCCATGAAGATCCTAGAGAGGCAGATTGAGCAAATCTCCAAGCAGATTTCTGTTGAGAGACCTTCAAGCTCACTACCAAGTGACACCATTCCTAATCCAAAAGAAGAGTGCAAAGCTGTACAATTACGGAGTGGAAAGACATTGGTAGACAACAACAAGGAGGTAACCAAGAAGCCTTTGGATAGCAACAAAGAATCATCAGAAAAAGGGGAAGCTAGCAATGAAGACATGGCAACAAGAAGAAATTCCCTAGAGAAGCTCAAGGAGAAAGAAAACCAGCCACATAGTTCAAAGGAAGCAATTCCGGGACAGCAGCAAGTGGAGAAGAGCATTACACCTCCACTACCATACCCTCAGAGGTTCAACAAAGAAACCAAGGATCAACACTTCCGCAAATTCCTGGAAACTTTCAAGAAGCTGGAAATCTACATTCCCCTAGCTGAAGCATTGGAACAGATGCCCTTATATGCCAAATTCTTGAAGGAACTCATTAACAAGAAAAGAAGCTGGTTGGAGAAGGAAACTATACTTCTCACTGAAGAATGTAGCGCGGTGCTTCAAAAGGGAATCCCACCAAAGCTTAAAGATCCAGGAAGTTTTGTAGTTGCTTGCACCATAGGCAACATGACATTAGACAAGGCTCTTTGTGATCTCGGAGCTAGTATCAACCTAATGCCCTTGTCTATGATGAGGAAGCTTGCTATAGAAGAACTCAAACCCACCAGGATGTCACTAGTCATGGCTGATAGATCGATCAAGACACCCAATGGAATTGTGGAAAACCTGTTGGTGAAGGTTGGGGAGTTTATTTTTCAGCAGATTTTGTGATTTTGGATACTGAAAAGGAAGGAAACAATTCAATCATTTTGGGAAGGCCATTTCTAGCCACAGCAAGAGCCATCATTGATGTAGAAAAAGGAGAGATGATCTTCAGGGTCCACAATGAACTAATGGTCATAAACATTTTCAAGTCAATGCAACACATTCCTGAGCAAGAGGATTACGTGAGAGTGGATATGATAGAGAGTTTGGTGGAAGAAATGTTGGAAGATAATCCTCAAGAGCAAGAAGAAAATCAAGAGACAATAGAAGAACAAATAGCCGAGATGTCTATTGAGCAAGAGGAAAAACAAGACAAGAAGGAAGAAGTACGAAAACAAGAACTAAAGCCATTACCCACCCATCTCAAATATGCATTCCTGGGTGCATCAGAGAGCCTCCCAGTGATCATCAATTCGTCATTAACAAAAAAAGAAGAAGGAGAACTTCTTGATATACTCAAAGCTCACAAAGACGCTTTAGGATGGACCATTGACGACCTGAGAGGCATCAGCCCTGCAGTATGTATGCATAAGATCCTCTTGGAAGATAACTCCAAGCCAGTAGTTCAACCTCAAAGAAGGATGAATCCTACGATGAAGGAAGTTGTCCAGAAGGAAGTAATGAAGTTGTGGAATACAGCGATAATCTTCCCAATATCCGACAGCCCATGGGTGAGCCCGGTCCAAGTTGTACCAAAGAAAGGAGGAATGATGGTCATCACCAATGAGAAGAATGAGTTAATCCCTACTAGAACAGTGACGGGGTGGAAGATGTGCATAGACTATAGAAGATTGAATGACGCCACCAGGAAAGATCATTTTCCTCTCCCATTCATTGATCAGATGCTAGAAAGATTGGCCGGCCATGCCTATTATTGCTTTTTGGACGGATATTCTGGGTATAATCAAATCGTGGTGGACCTCAAGGATCAAGAGAAGACTGCCTTTACATGCCCATTTGGAGTCTTTGCATACAGGAGGATGCCCTTTGGGCTTTGTAACGCCCCAGCCACATTTCAAAGGTGTATGCTCTCCATCTTCTCTGATATGGTCGAAAAGTTTCTAGAGGTCTTCATGGACGACTTCTCTATTTTTGGTGACAATTTCAATACTTGCCTGAAACATTTAACTCTCGTCTTGAAACGGTGCCAAGAAACTAATTTGGTTTTGAACTGGGAGAAATGTCATTTCATGGTACCCGAAGGGATTGTTCTTGGTCACAAAGTTTCAAGAAAAGAGATAGAAGTTGACAAGGCAAAAGTGGAAATCATAGAGAAGCTCCCTCCACCAACTAATGTGAAATCTGTTAGAAGTTTCTTGAGGCATGCAGGATTTTATAGAAGGTTTATCAAGGATTTTTCTAAAATAGCTAAACCTTTGAGTAATCTGCTTATGATTGATACTCCTTTTGTTTTTAATGAAAATTGCCAGCATGCCTTTGAAACTTTAAAAAACAGTCTCACAACAGCACCAATCATCACACCCCCAAATTGGGAACTACCTTTTGAACTCATGTGTGATGCAAGTGACATTGTAATTGGTGCTGTGCTTGGACAAAAGAAGGGAAACTTGCATCACGTTATATATTATGCAAGTAAAGTATTGAATGAAGCTCAAAAAAATTACACCACAACAGAGAAGAAATTGTTAGCTGTAGTTTATGCATTTGATAAGTTCAGATCATACCTGATAGGATCCAAAATTGTGGTTTATACTGATCATGCTGCTATTAAGTATTTAATGTCAAAACAGGATGCTAAGCCAAGACTTATCAGGTGGATATTACTCTTACAAGAATTTGATATTGAAATAAAGGACAGGAAGGGCACTGAAAACCAAGTTGCTGATCATTTATCAAGATTACCACAGGAAACAATCCAAGAAGCCTCACAGCCTGTGAATGAAAGCTTCCCAGATGAACATTTGCTGCAGATTCAACAAGCACCTTGGTTTGCTGACATAGCAAACTACAAAGTAGGGAGGAAGATACCTAAAGAATTATCTAAGCAACAAGTGAAGAAGTTAATCAATGAAGCAAAGAAGTTCTTGTGGGATGAACCTTTCCTGTTCAAGAGATGCTCTGATGGAGTAATTAGGAGGTGTGTTCCTGAGAGTGAAATAAAAAATATACTGTGGCATTGTCATGGCTCATCCTATGGTGGACATTTTGGGCCAGAAAGAACAGCCGCAAAGATACTACAGAGTGGGTTTTATTGGCCAACTATCTTCAAAGATGCTAGAGAATTTGTTCACCAATGCAACGAATGCCAGAGAACAGGAGGCTTGACAAGAAGGAATGAGATGCCTGGTGCACGAAATTGTGATGTCCAGGCTCGAACAATCCCTGGCAACGTGAGCAACTTGGTACGCGTAATCGTGATTACACTTTAATTATGTAAAATTCATGGCTCTTTCTTCCCCTGGCAATGGCGTCAAGAACATGGTGCCAATGCCATGGTTCACAACTTCGATACAACTAACCAGCAAGTGCACTGGGTCATCCAAGTAATACCTTACGTGAGTAAGGGTCGAATCCCACGGAGATTGTTGGTATGAAGCAAGCTATGGTCACCTTGCAAATCTCAGTCAGGCAGATATATCAAGCGCGCCATTGCGAGTTCTGTAGCTCCAGAAAATCCACTTTGAGTGCAAGGAGGTCAGAATCCAATACCATCAGCAGTCCTTCTTCAACCTCTGAATCTGATTTCTGCTCAAGTCCCTCAATTTCAGCCAGAAAATACCTGAAATCACA
>NC_029794.2:52630102-52633659 GCF_000816755.2 Arachis ipaensis
TACTCTGCTTTGAGAGAAGCTTTTCATGCTTCCTCTCCATGGTTGCAGAGGAAGATCCTTGAGTTTAAAACACAAGGGAGTCCTCATTCCATTGAAGGACTAGTTCACCTCTGTCAACATCAATCACAGCTCTTGCTGTGGCCAGGATCCAAGTATTTCCCCCGAACCATTGTAACATAGTTCTTTGGATCCGGGTTCTTACTTTGATCATGGTTCTTGGTGATCCATGCATTGGCATAGAACTCTTGAACCATTAGGATGCCGACTTGTTGGATGGGATTTGTTAGAACTTCCCAACCTCTTCTTTGGATTTCATGTCGGATCTCCGGATACTCATTTCTTTTGAGTTTAAAAGGGACCTCAGGGATCACCTTCTTCTTGGCCACAACATCATAGAAGTGGTCTTGATGGGCTTTGGAGCTGAACCTTTCCATCTCCCATGACTCGGAGGTGGAAGCTTTTGTCTTCCTCTTCCCCTTTCTAGAGGATTCTCTGGTCTTAGGTGCCATCAATGGTAATGGAAAAAAATCTTATGCTTTTATCACACCAAACTTAGAATATTGCTCGCCCTCGAGCAATAAACAAAAGAATAGAAGAAGAAGAAGAAGAAGAAATATGGAGAGGGAGAGGGAGATGTGGTTTCGGCCAAGAGGAGTGTAGAGGGGTGTGTTGTGTGAAATTGATGAAGAATGGAGGTCTTTATATAAGGAAGGGAGGGGGGAAAGGTTTCGGCCATATGGGTGGGTTTGGGTGGGAAATTGGTTTTGAATTTTGAAGGTAGGTGGGGTTTATGAGGTAGGTTTATGGGGAAGAGTGGATGGATGTGAGTGGTGAAGAGGTGATGGGGAAGAGAGATTGAGGTGATTGGTGAAGGGTTTTTGGGGAAAAGTGTTTATGGGGTTGTGTGAAAGAGAGTGGTGAGAAGAAGTGAGTGGAGGTAGGGGGATCCTGTGGGGTCCACAGATCCTGAGGTGTTCAAGGATTTACATCCCTGCATCCATTAGGCATGTAAAAATGCCTTTGCACACAACTCTGGGCGTTCAGCGCCAGGTTGGTGGCCATTTTGGGCGTTCAACGCCNNNNTGATTCCCAGTTTCTCTATTACAGAGAGGGGCATGAGGTTTATTCTTGAACCAAGGTCACATAGAGCCTTAAAGATCATAGTGCCTATGGTACAAAGTATTATGAACTTTCCAGGATCCTGTCTTTTCTGAGGCAATGTCAGTTGATCTAGATCACTTAGTTCATTGATGAACAAGGGAGGTTCAACTTCCAGAGTATCAATGCCAAATAATTTGGCATTCAGCTTCATGATTGCACCAAGAAACTTGGCAGTTTGCTCTTCAGTAACATCCTCATTCTCTTCAGAAGAGGAATACTCATCAGAGCTCATGAAGGGCATAAGGAGGTTCAATGGAATCTCTATGGTCTCTAGATGAGCCTCAAAGTCCTTTGGTTCCTCAGAGGGAAGCTCCTTATTGATCACTGGACGTCCCAGGAGGTCTTCCTCCTTGGGATTTGCGTCTTCCTCTCCCTCATTGGGTTCGGCCATTTTGCTTATGTCAATGGCCTTGCACTCTCCTTTTGGATTCTCTTCTGTATTGCTTGGGAGAGTACTGGGAGGGATTTCAGTGATCCTTTTACTCAGCTGGCCGACTTGTGCTTCCAAATTTCTAATGGAAGACCTTGTTTCATTCATGAAACTCACAGTGGCCTTAGACAGATCAGAGACTAGATTTGCTAAATTAGAAGCATTTTGTTCAGAGTTCTCTGTCTGTTGCTGAGTGGATGATGAAAAAGGTTTATTATTGTTAAACCTGTTTCTTCCACCATTATTAAAGCCCTGTTGAGGCTTTTGATCCTTCCATGAGAAATTTGGATGATTTCTCCATGATGAGTTATAGGTGTTTCCATAAGGTTCACCTAAATAATTTACCTCTGCTATTGCAGGGTTCTCAGGATAAAAGCATGTCAGAAGGACACTTTTTGGTCAACTGTTTGTATCTTTCCCAAGCTTCATAGAGGGATTCACCTTCTTTCTGTCTGAAGGTTTGAACATCCACTCTAAGCTTGCTCAGCTTTTGACCAGCTTATCCCAAGAGTTCAGGCTATCCTTAGGTTGAAAGTCCAACCATATTCTAGCTCTGTCTCTTACAGCAAATGGGAAAAGCATGAGCCTGTAGACTTCAGGATCTAAAAAGATAAGATTTTCAAACTGAAAATTTGATTTGACTTATGAGAAACAATTTGATTTTTAAAAATTTTTGAAAAAGTCAACTCAAATTTTCGAATTTGATGAGAGAAGAAGGGAAAGATATTTTTTTTTTGATTTTTGAATTTTTATGATGAGAGAGAAAAACAACAAAAAGACTCAATGCATGAAAATTTTGAATCAAAACAATGAATGCATGCATGAATGATATGAATGTTAAGATGAACACCAAGAACACTTTGAATGTCATGATGAACATCAAGAACATATTTTTGAAAAATTTTTGATGCAAAGAAAACATGTAAGACACCAAACTTAGAAATCTTTCATGTTTAGACTCTAAGAAACGAAAAATGCATATGTAAAACAAGAAAAGACACAAAACAAAAAATCATCAAGATCAAACAAGAAGACTTACCAAGAACAACTTGAAGATCATGAAGAACACTATGAATGCATGATATTTTTCGAAAAATGCAAGATGCATATGCAATTGACACCAAACTTATAACATGACTCAAGACTCAAACAAGAAACAAAAATATTTTTGATTTTTATGATTTTCTAATTTTTTTGGATTTTTTTTCGAAAATTATATGAAAAAGAAAAAATAAGGATTCCAAAATTTTTTTAACATGAATTCCAAAAATCTTGCATTCTTAGTCTAAAGCTTCAGTCCAGGAATTAGACATGGCTCACTAGCCAGCCAAGCTTTCAATGAAAGCTCCGGTCCAAAACACTAGACATGGCGAATGGCCAGCCAAGCTTCAGCATGTAATTCAGACATGACACGCCTGACATACTCATTCCCAAAGGAATTAGACATGGCTTTACAGCCAGCCAGGCTTCACATGCTTCATGAAACACTAGAATTCATTCTTTAAAAATTTTGAATAAAAATTTTTGAAAACATTTTTATATAAATTTTTTTTTCGAAAACAAAGGAGAAAATTTTGAAATATTTTTGAAAAATTTTTTTGAAAAGAAAACAAAAAGAAAATTACCTAATCTGAGCAACAAGATGAACCGTCAGTTGTCCAAACTCAAACAATCCCCGGCAACGGCGCCAAAAACTTGGTGCACAAAATTGTGATGTCCAGGCTCGAACAATCCCTGGTAACGTGAGCAACTTGGTACGCGTAATCGTGATTACACTTTAATTATGTAAAATTCATGGCTCTTTCTTCCCCTGGCAATGGCGCCAAGAACATGGTGCCAATGCCATGGTTCACAACTTCGATATAACTAACCAGTAAGTGCACTGGGTCGTCCAAGTAATACCTTACGTGAGTAAGGGTCGAATCCCACGGAGATTGTTGGTATGAAGCAAGCTATGGTCACCTTG
>NC_029794.2:52633793-52649281 GCF_000816755.2 Arachis ipaensis
ATCTATGGAGTGTAGAAACTTTACCGTTGAAAATACATAAGTGAGAGTCCAGGCATGGCCGAGATAGCCAGCCCTCAAACGTGATCTAAGATAGCATAAAACTGATCAAAGATGTCTAATACAATAGTAAAAGGTCCTATTTATAGTAAACTAGTCACTAGGGTTTACATGAGTAAGTAATTAATGCATAAATCCACTTTCGGGGCCCACTTGGTGTGTGCTTGGGCTGAGCTTTGAGTGTTGCACGTGCAGAGGTCCTTCTTGGAGTTGAACACCAGCTTTTGTGCCAGTTTGGGCATTCAACTCTGGTTTTGGCTCCTTTTCTGGCGCTGGACGCCAGAATTGGGCAGAGAGCTAGCGTTGAACGCCAGTTTACGTCGTCTATTCTTGGCCAAAGTATGGATTATTATATATTGCTGGAAAGCCCTGGATGTCTAATTTCCAACGCAATTGGAAGCGCGCCATTTCGAGTTCTGTAGCTCCAGAAAATCCACTTTGAGTGCAGGGAGGTCAGAATCCAACAGCATCAGCAGTCCTTCTTCAACCTCTGAATCTGATTTCTGCTCAAGTCCCTCAATTTCAGCCAGAAAATACCTGAAATCCCAAAAAAACACACAAACTCATAGTAAAGTCCAGAAATGTGAATTTAACATAAAAACTAATGAAAACATCCCTAAAAGTAACTAGATCCTACTAAAAACACACTAAAAATAATGCCAAAAAGCGTATAAATTATCCGCTCATCAATGCCTCAAAACTTCATTCTGGAAGTGGAATTATTTGATTTATTGGGTATTGACTTCATGGGACCTTTCCCCCCTTCCTATTCTTTCAGATATATTTTGGTGGCAGTAGAATACGTCTCAAAGTGGGTGGAAGCCATAGCCACAACCACCTGTGATGCACAAATTGTCCTTCAATTCCTTAAGAAGCATATTTTCACTAGATATGGGGTTCCCAAGGGTCTTGTGAGTGACGGTGGTAGCCATTTTTGTAACAAACAGATGGAGAAGCTCCTCCATAAATATGGAGTGATTCATAAAGTAGCCACGCCATATCACCCCCAGACCAATGGACAGGCTGAATTGGCTAATCGGGAATTAAAGAAGATTCTGGAAAAGACAGTAGGAAGTTCAAGAAAAGATTGGGCTCGGAAGCTGGAGGATGCACTCTGGGCATACAGGACAGCTTTCAAAACTCTCATTGGGAAGTCACCCTTTCAGCTATTATATGGCAAATCATGTCACCTCCCTGTGGAGCTTGAACACAAAGCTTTTTGGGCTACTAAACTCCTAAACCTTGACTCTGAAGCAGCAGGTGAGAAAAGGTTGTTGCAGCTAAATGAGCTGGATGAATTTAGGCTAGAAGCCTATGAAAGTGCCAAGATATACAAGGAAAAAGCCAAGAGGTGGCATGACAAGAAGGTCATGAAGAAAGAATTCAAACCAGGGCAGCAAGTACTTTTGTACAACTCACGGCTCAAGATATTCCCTGGCAAGCTTAAATCTAAGTGGACTGGCCCATATTTGGTAACCAAGGTTTTTCCTTATGGAAGTATTGAATTGCTAGATGAAGCAACAAAGAGTCAATTCACAGCAAATGGTCACAGAGCAAAGCTGTATTTAGGAGGACATTGGGACAAGGAAAAAGAGGTTCAGAGCTTACAACGTCCTTGAAGCAAAAATGAAGAATGTCAAGCTAGTGACATTAAAAGAGCGCTTGTTGGGAGGCAACCCAACCTGAGGTAGTCATTTTCTTTCAATGATAGTTCAATAAAAGGATTAAGTGGATTTACCTGCAGTGCAATGAGCTAAGTTTGGTGTCATACACCAAAACAATTTAAAAGAGAATGAAGGATTTTAAGTTTGGTGTTCCACCAAAAATCTAGTTTAAAAACACATTCTCACCTCTTGCATAAAGGGTTGCTAGTTCCAAGCAATCAGATGAATCATTTAATCATTGTTTGTTTTTACTTTGTAGTTTTAATATTTTTAGCTAAGACACTAGGAATTCACATATGATCAACTCGATGCATCAAAGGTAGTGGCAAGGGACTAAGTTTGGTGTTCACACACACCAAAGTAAGTTCAAAAGCCCACAAGAAGGTCATGCACACTAACTAGTTATCTAAGGGCTTGAGAAACAAGCAACTTCCCTTTAATTCTGCAGGGATTCAAACACTTTCTTGGGAGGGCTTCACACCATCAGTTGAGAGTAAGAAGAAGAAGCCACCAAAAGGTTGTATTGACACTTAATTCTATCAGCATGTAATTTTTCTAAATTTGAAGTTTGAATATGCCCATCTTAGCAGTAGCTGTTAGTTCAGTAGTTATGCATCTTGAACATATTATTGTCAATAAGAATGCTAGTCTAAGTGTGCTTGTGTGTTTACTTTCACTTAACTAATGCATGCTTTGTCCCCTAAGTCTTTTCAATTCAATAATAGAAATGTTTGAAACATGAATTAAGATGGTTCATTGTTAGCTAGAAGTCAAATAATAGTAAGTGGTGGCATGTATGTGTGATTGTGTGACAACTCACTATTAGTGAATAAAAGGAATAGATTGTTCTCTTTTTAGGAAGAAAGTAGTTCACTGTCTATGAATCTCAACAAAATAAAAGTCCTTAGGTGAAAAGAAAAACAAAAAGAGAAGAGAAAAAGCCAAAAGTGGCAACAGAACAAAAGAAAAATAAAAAGAAATAAAGCTAGACACCAATAGTTTGAACTTTAGAATATATGTCTGTGGTGTCTTTGTACTAGGATCTGCTTGGATTATTAAGTTCTTTGGAGTGCATTAACACTTGGTAACTTGGGTTAACTAACCCAAGATTATCAACTGAAAGTCCACTATCAAGAGCAACCTAGCTACAAGACATTTAGTAACCCAAAGAGGTGCTGGGCATCAATGTTCTAAGAGGGGATGTGAGCCAAGTGTCTAAAAGTGAATAATGTGTCAAGCATAAATAAAGAAAAGAGCTTGTTACACATGACACTGAACTAAAGTCTATAAAAAAAAGAATTCAGTAAACAAGGACAAAGGAATAATGAGAGGTCATAGCAGTGTGTTGCTTGATGCTTAGAGAGAACTTTCTAGGCCTACTTGTCAATAAGAAGTGAGTAGTTATATATCTGCATAAAACCCCATGAGCTACCAATAATACTCTGCTAACATGAGCATTCTCTTTTGTTTTCATTCTTTCTTCTTAATAATTCTGTTCTTGCTTGGAGACAAGCAAGTTTTAAGTTTGGTCTTGTGATGACAAGTCATCTTAGCCTAGTTTCACTAGTCTTTTTCCTTTGTTTTCATTTAGTTTTATGCACTTTCTTAAGCCACAAGTAAGCCAATTGGGTGGAATATCATGTTTCCTTAGATTCAATCAACTATGGATGAATTGATGCATTTTCATGAGTTTTTGTGCCATAATTGCTCATGTGACAAGAAGAAGAACAACTCTCATGATTATGGCATAGCTTTGATACAATTGTTGGTTGATGATAGGTGAAATAAAGCTTGGAAGAAGGTTGAGGAAAAGGGGATAGCAAGAGGCAAGAGGAAGGACTCACGTTTGAGCCAAAGTTTGCCTCAAACTTGGACTCAAACGTGAGGAAGAGTGCAACCACACACTGGAGGCAAGCCAAGTTTGCGCCAACGTTTGCCTCAAACGTTGAGGCAAACGTTGGCTGAAGAAGAAGCAGGGGAAGGCAACGTTTGCGCCAAAGTTTGCCTTAAACGTGAGGTCAAATGTTGGCGCCAAAAAGAATGAAAAAGAGCACTCCTGGGTATGGCAACGTTTGAGCCAACGTTTGCCTCAAACGTGAGGTCAAATGTTGGCTACATTTTGGCAAGGAAGAGCATGGCAAAGAACCCCTGATTCATGGTTTAGATGAGCCACGTTTGCGCCAATGTTTGCCTCAAACGTTGGGCCAAACGTTGGCCAAAAAAGGAGCCTAGGAAGAACCACGTTTGAGCTCACGTTTGACCTCAAACGTTGGCTCAAACGTGGATGACAGCAAATGGGCTATCTGCATAATGCCTCACACAAGGGACGTTTGAGTCAACATTTGCCTCAAACGTGAATGGTTCATGGCCCGATTCACAAATGGATTTCTTCCCAACACCAAGAGCAATCAACGGAGGCTATTATCAACCCAATTCCATCAAGACTAAAGGCCCAATTCAAGGCTTAATGATCATTTGAAGAAAGTGTATAAATAGCTTAGGATTTGAAGTTTTAAGAGAGCTTCTCTTTTGAGAGTTTTCTTTAAGAATTTCCATAGTATTCACAGTAGAGAGCTTTTGGGTTTTGAGCTATTTGGAGATTTTGAGTCTTGGGTGTTGAAGAATTGAGGAAATTCTGTCTCAATCTCACCTTGAGATCTCTCTGTTTTTACATTCTATGCAATTTAATTCCTGTCAACACAATTTCACACAATCAACACTTGTTTGCTTGACTAATTCAACCACTAAACTAAAGTTGCTCAATCCTTCAATCCTTGTGGGATCGACCTCACTCCCGTGAGTTTTATTACTTGATGCGACCCGGTACACTTGCCGGTGAGTTTTGTGTCGGATCGTTTTCCGCACATCAGACACATAGCTCACAATTCTTCTTAAGACATTGGTGCCCAGCACCTCTTTGGATTACTAAATGCCTTGTAACTAAGTTGCTCTTGATAATGGATTTTTGATTGATAATCCCGGGTTAGTTAACCCAAGTTACCAAGTGTTAAAGCACTTCATAGAACCTAATCATCCAAGCAGATCCTAGTACAAAGACACCACAGGCATATGTCCTATGGTCTAAGCTATTGGTGTCTAGCCTTATTCTTTGCTTTCTTCTGTTTTTGTTGCCACTTTTTGGCTTTTCTTTTTCTTTCTTTTTATTTATTTTTCTTTCATCCAAGTACTTTTGTTTGCTAAAATTCATAGACACCATCCTAGTTTTCACTAAAAGGGGAACAATCTATCCTTTTATTCATTATAAGTGAGCTACTACACAATCAGACATATATACCACCACTTACTGTTATTTCACTTCCTTGCCAAAAAAGAACTATTCCACTTCTGTTCAACCATTTATTTTATTCAAATTGAAAACGGGCAGGGGACAAGACAAGCATTTAAACAAGTGAAAGTGAAAACACACACACCTAGGCTAGCATACATATTGCAAAATTAAACACAACGGAATGCAAAATGACTTAAACTAAAAGTTGGCTATTAACACAGGCACAATCAGAATTCCAATTTAAGCATTCCAAAGTATAACAAGTTAAGCCACAATACAACCTCCTAAAGTCCAGTTGCTTCCTTTCTGTCCTCACATCTTTGGCTTTTGTGTCCTTCTTTTTTTTTTTTTGAGGTGATGGTTGAGTATTATTTCCAAGAGATTGATTGAATTCCTACAAGTTATTGAAAGTTGCCTGTTCCCCCAAGCACTTGAGAGATTGTTAGCATGCATGTATGTTTGTAGGCTTTTGAACTTAGACCGGTGTGTGAACACCAAACTTAGTTTCTTGCAGCAATTTGAGTTCATGCAGAAAATCTCAAGTAATTTTATTAAGAAAGTAGACTACGAACTTGAAAATAACTATAAACTAGATAGCAAACTAGAAACTAGAAGACAAAAACTTTTGAGTCATTTATCTGATCGTTTGGAGCTGACAACTAGTTATGCTAAGGGTGCGGTGTGTTCTTAATGAAATCCGTGGTGGGACACCAAACTTAGAATTACACATTCACCCTTAAAATTCTTTGGTGTGCAACACCAAACTTAGCTCCTTGCAATACAAAGAATCTACTTAACTCTTTTATTGAATTTAACTAGGGGAAAGATAACTACCTTTGGTTGGATTGCCTCCCATGGAGCGCTTCTTTAGCGTCATTAGCTTGACGGTTGGTTTACTGTTAAGGTGGATTTTAATGCCTCAAATCTTCTCCCCTCATAGTGAAGCTTTCTCCACTTGACTCCTTGATGATTTTTACATGTTCCAAGGAAAGGACTTTTTTGACTGTGAACACTTGGGGTAACTGAGATGGAAGTGTTGGAAGCTGTGTTGAGATTACTGGATGGTGGGCTGATATCACCTTGTTTCCAGGGGAAAAATCTTCTGTAGGAATTTTCTTATTTCTCCATCCTCTTGGCAATTTCTTCACAACTCTTTTCTCTTCTTCCAGTAGATGTCCAGTGATTATTGTGTCAGGGGGTTCCTCGTTAGCTGCTCTTCCCAACTCTTGTGGCTTCAGTTCTTTCTTCAGTTTTTTCGGTTGCTGTATCTCTTGAAATTCTTGCTTGTTCACCAAGGACTGTTTCAGGGATTTAGCTGCTGATTCACTGTTGCTTTCCTTTGTGCACATGTTGCTGTGATCATCCTTCGGCTCTTTAAGTTCTGGTTCAGACTCAGATGCAGGTTTGAAAACATGGAAGGTGAGATGTTCATTATGTATTCTCAGGATTAACTCTCCTTGTTCCACATCTATCAGCGCTATAGCCGTGGCTAAAAATGGTCTCCTCAGAATAATGGGATGGAGGTAACTTTCCTCCATGTCTAGAACAACAAAGTCAGTGGGGAGGAAGTAGTTTTCCACTTTCACCAATACATTTTTGACTACTCCTTCGGCCTGCTTCTGAGTTTTATCTGCCAATTGGATGATCACATCTGTGGATCTCAGCTCATTGATTTGTAACTTCTTCATAAGAGACAGAGGCATCACATTTATGCTAGTCCCTAGATCACAGAATCCTCTGTCAATTTTTGTCTCTCCTATGGTGCAGTGAATATGAAAGCTCCCCGGATCTTTTTTCTTCAGGAGTACATCCTTCTTGATGAGGGCACTACATTCCTTGTTCATTATCACTGTTTGTCCCCATTTTAAGGTTCCTTTCTTGGTCAGCAGCTCTTTCATGCAGTTGATGTATGTAGGCATTTGTTGGAGAGTTTTGATACAGGGGATGTTGACACTAAGAGATGCAAACATATCTAGGAATCTTGAATATGACCTTTCTTTCTCACCTCCTCTGAGCCTCTGAGGAAATGGTGCCTTTGGCACATAAGGTTTCAGAATTTCCTTCCTTGTTGATTCTTTCCTTTGTACAGATCCACTTCCTTGTTCCTTTTTCTCCAAGTTGCTTTGGGAACTTCCTTGGCTATGCTCTGTTGGTTTGCTGGTATCTTCTTCCAGAATTTCTTTATTTGTAAGAGTAAATGCCTTACACTCTTCCCATCTCACCTTCTTCAGTTCCCCTCTTGGATTTTTCTTAATATCACTTGGGAGACTATCAGTGGACTTCGAAGTCTGCTGTGAAAGATGTCCTACCTGAGATTCGAGATTCTTAATAACCTTCCCTCATCTTTTTATACTACCTCTCACTTCTTCCCTGTATTTCTTCATGTCTTCAGACTCCTTGCAAAAGTTTGCAAGCATAGCTTCCATTTTGACCATTCTGTCATCATCATGTGGTGATGCTTGGTTAAAATTGGGGTGTTGAGAGTGGTTATTATGGCTTTGGTATGGTGGCTGTGAATAAGTGTTTTGTATGGTCTGGTATGGTTTTTGGTTGGAGTGTTGGTGAGTGGAGTTGTTATACTGGTTTGGATTATGGAGTCTATGGTCTTGGCCTTGGTTTTGTTGGTTTCCACACCCAAAGTTTGGGTGGTTCCTCCAACCAGAGTTTTAGGTTTTAGAATATGGATCATGAGCTTGCCTAGATGAATTTCCAAGGTAATTAGCTTCCTCCCAATTAACTCCTTCTTCTGTGTCCAACTCTCCTTGAGGTGATGATTGAGTGTGGATAGCTGCAGCCTGATTCTTCTCTATTTACTTGGTCAATTCAGCCAGTTTCTTGGTGATCATCTTATTCTTGGCCAGGATTGCATCCATATAGTTTAATTCCAGGACTCCCCTGTTGTTGCTTCTGTCTGAGGCATAAAAATACTCATTGTCAGCCACTGTCTCTATAACATCAATGGCTTCTTCAATGGTCTTCTTCTTGTTAAAGGAACCTCCAGACGGGTGGTCTATAGCTTTTTTTGACTCACAATTCAGCCCTTCATAAAAGATATGAAGTTGCACCCACTCATTAAACATATCAGGGGGCACTTTCTTGTCAAATCTTTGAATCTCTCCCAGGCTTCATAAATAGTCTCACCATCCTGCTGTCTGAATGTCTGCACTTCAGTTCTCAGCCTGTTTACTTTTTGTAGAGGGTAGAACCTTGTTAAGAATCTATTTACTATATCCTCCCAGGTTGTCAAGCTTTCCTTGGGAAATGATTCTAGCCATTTTGATGCTTTGTCCCTCAAAGAAAATGGAAACAATAGCAATCTATAGGTGTCAGAATGAACTCCATTAGATTTAACTGTGTCACATATCCTTTGGAATTTAGTGAGATGTTCATTAGGGTCCTCTTGGGCACTTCCTCCAAAAGAACAGTTGTTTTGTACAAGACTTATGGGCTGAGGCTTCAATTCAAAATTATTAGCATGGATAGTTGGCTTTTGAATGCTGCTACCACAGTTTTCTGGGTTTGGATTGATGTAGGATCCCAGAACTCTCCTCTCTTGTCCAGCAGGGTTGGCTGCATGATTGTTCACCTCTCCTTCATGATGGTTTTCCATATCATCCTCCATGGTTATATCCAAGTCTTCTTTCTCTTCTTCTGCACCAACAGCCCTCTTTCCTCTTGCTTCCCTCCTTAATCTCAAGAAGGTTCTTTCCAGTTCACTATCAAACGAGGTTGAAGTTTCCTTTCTCCTACCTGTCATACAAGAAACAAGTACAAGAAATAGCAAATGCAGAATTTACTAAAGCAGAGTACAGTTAGCTTGGTTAGAACAATTTATCAAATGGTTAGTGGGTTAGCTTGCTGGAAAGTAAGAGAATAAAGAAATTAAAGAGAAACAACTAAAATTGCAGAAAAATGAAAATGAACAGCTGAAATTAAATTTTCAATTAATCAAAAGAAAAGAAAATTGCTCAATCTAGTTATCCTCCAATTTAGTAATTGTCAATACAAAACCAATCCCGGCAGCGGTGCCATAAACTTGATTCACTCGAAAACTGTCTCTCAACAATTTCCTTCCGGCAAGTGTACCAGATTGTCGTCAAGTAAAAACTCACTGTAGAGTGAGGTCGAATCCCACAGGGATTGGTTGGTTGATCAATGTTAATTGGAGAATTGTGCTAGTTGAGCAAAATCAGATTTGGTTGAAAATTGCCGAATGTAAATTTGGCGGAAAACTTAAATTGCAAGGAATTAACTAACAGAAATTAAATTGCGAGAAAATAAATGACAGAATCTTAAATTGCAAGAAATTAAATGGGAATGGGGAGTAAGCATGAAATTAAAGACACAGAATATAAAAGGATGGAAAGATCAGAGATGGAAGAGTTCATTGGGGTCAGGAGATGTTATAATTCTCTGGATTAAATTTATTTTCATCTCTTCCTCAATCAATGCATTCATTGATCTCCTTGGCAATCTTAGGTGATTAGATCCCAATCCCTTGGCAATCTAATCTCTCTAATCATGAACAATTGTCCAATTCCTTGATTTAAGTGCTCATGGGAAGAGATGAAGTTTGGTCACTGATTATACCACACAAATTCATAGATTAAAGTATTGGTAGGATTACATATCACTATATCCATCCAAACCCCAATCTAATTCAATGTGAGAAAGCATTTCTAGCATGATCTCCTCATTCCTCTTCCAAAGTTCAGAGGAGATCCAATTATGAATAGCTTCTTTCCCAAGACAACTATCCAATTGGATGAAGAACGAAAGCTTTCTAGCAAAATCAAGAGAAAAGAAAGAAGAAGAAGAATGAAAACTGATAAACCACTATTTTATTATTTATCTTGTGCTCAATTGAGTGGATTTTTATCAATCTTTCATACACTTGTTCATACAAAATGCATAGTTTTACATTTTCCTTCCTGATTCTATGCTTTGATTGAAAACAAGCTTCTTTGGCCTTAAATTTCCTATGTTTAATCCTCTCTTATTACCATTCGATGCCGTGATATGTGTGTTAAGTATTTTCAGAGATTATGTAACAACCCTAATTTTCGAGTACGCGAGATCATTTCCGAATACACGAATTTCTCCGAAAGATCAGTAAAGGGAATACCTCTTCTGTATCATCAAGCATCTCAATCCTCATTGTCATTATATTATCTTTAACTCAGGACCTTAGTTGAGACAAACTCGATAACGCGGTCACGAAGAACCTAATTTTTGAACCGTATCGGTTAGGGGTTTTCATTCGGTTTTTCGTAAATAGTCTCAGTTTGACAAACCGGACTCGATTTATGAGAGGAGAGAGATAATAGTATAATATTATCAATTATATTAGTATTAGAAAATGCTTGAATGATATTATAAGGTTACCTAGTCTGTTTTAGTTAAAAACAGAAAATCGGTTTAACCGGGTTTACGGTTTACTAGTGTAGCTTAGCACCAGCACTCTCTGATGACTTTAGCAATGCTAAGGCCTCATTATACATGTTTTATTCTCATAATAAATATTTTACTAGTGTCATTTATGCTAGTAGCTAAAAAAATAATTTTTAGAGATGTTTTTACAAGTGTTCCGATACACCTAGTTTTAGTAGTTATACACCTGAGATATTTTAATATTATTTTAACCCACCTCCAAGCCAACCAATCACAACTCACCTTACACCCCCAAGACACTCCAAGGCTGGTCATTTACTCCATTTGGCCGAAATTGAAAGGAGAGAAAAGAGAGAAAACTTCATGAACACTTAATCTTCAAAGCTAGATTTCTTCTGAACCATAACTCAAATCAAAACTCCGATTTCACCAAAATGATCCTCTTTTCTTCCTCTACATAACCATGTAACTTATCAAGGATGGAAATAAGGTGATATGGCTGTCTCCCTCCCATTTCAATTCGATTTTCAAGGAAAACCATGCAAAACATGTGTTTTCTTGATGTTCTTCCTTAGGAATCATGCTTAACTTGACTTGAGGGCCAAGAAACGTTAATTTCCAACAGGTCTAAGCTGAGATATCTCTTCCTAACGTGCTGAGGGAGATTTGGTCAGTTGAGAGTTTGTGGATTTAAAGTTGTTCTTGATGTGTTTTAGGAGGAAAAAGTGCTTTAAGAACACTTCAAAGAGTAACCGGATTTGGAGCAGCAAATCAAGGTAGGGTGTCACGAAATTAATCTTGATTATTTGTGTTTGATTTGTGTGAATGTTGTATAAATTGGCTGTGCTAAAAATTGGTTGCATGTATGATTGATTCTTGGTGAAAATTTAGTGAAATTTTGATGAAATTTGATGAAATTCAAGCTTTAAAGTTCATGTTCTTGGGCAGCCGGAAAAACGAAACCCTAAGCTTAAATTGAGGTTCAATTTGTGTTAAAATCATGTAGAAAAGATGGGGTTTTAGTGGCTGCTAATTTATTAAGAATTATAGTAAAAATTGGTTGCTGAAAAGACTGAAAAATGGGTAAAAACAGAGAAAGAATCTGAAGAATTTATGAAGAACATGAAGAACACTTTGAGTGTGGTGAAGAACATTGAATAACACCTTTTATATCTTAGAAAGGGCAAGGAAGTAAATTTTTTGGTGTTTGAGGGGTTATTTTGTAATTTCTGAAAGTTAGGGTGGTTAAAGTAGAAATATTAAAAGTTACGGGTGGTAAAAAGTAAATTTTTAAAGGTTAAATGTTAAAAAGGGGTAATTTTCGAAAAATTAATGATTAAATAATAAAATATTAAATAATAATATTTAATTAAAAATAATATTTTAATAAAATAATAAAATAATGCAGAAAAGGCAGTTTTCTGTAAAAGCTTTAGAAAGACAACTTTAAGCACAGAATCTCATAATTACTTTCATAAAACACTTAGGGAGTGGTAAAAAAATATTAGAGAGGCAAAGATAAATAAAAGATAAAAATTTGAAGAAAAGATAAAAATCGAAGAAAAAGTCTGTAAAGTTTTAATGATAGAAAAACGGACAGAGACTGGTGAACGAACTAGGGCAACATAGCTAGTCCTGGAATTGCGAATAGGGTTAGGTATTATATGAAAAGTTAAACTATTTTAGTATAGACTTAATGAACCTATACTTGGGACAGACTAACTATTCATACCGAAATTTACATAAGCTTTAAATACATACGTTAAACAGAGAAATCAGAGCAGAGTAAAGAAACACAGAGAATAGAGTAACCAGAGTAAAGTAAAGAGATAAAGAGAAAAAGAGTAATATAGATACAGATGAAAAGAGTAATCAGAGAAGAGAAAAGAGATGCAAAGAACAGAGTAATTAAAACAGAGTAAAGAGATACAGAGAAAGAAAGAGGTACTGCATAAGAATGTGAAAGTGATGATGAATGACGAGAATGATAATGAATGATGATAATGAGAATGATTGCATTTCCTCTGTTATGGTTGTTGTTTGAATGTATGCCTTCTTTGTTTTCATTCTATTCTCTGTGTCTGTGTTTTGTTTTCTTGTATTCTTTTGTTTGTGTTTTGCTTTATGTTTCCTTTATTTTCTCTATTTATCTGTTTCTTCTGTCTACTGCTTCTCGGTATTCTGCTATTTATCTGCTAAACAACACGGAATTAATGAACGTAACTAATAATCCCGGCCCTACTAAGAACTCCCCAGTTCTTACCCCTTCTCTCTCCCTTCCTCCTTCAGATAGAAGCACGAGTACCCTTCCGTAGTTCGCTGACGATCGTTCACAAAAAGGATTCCACTCTAAATAGTCTTCTGAGTCTAGAGTGAACTCCGTTACCTGTTTATATATATATACTATGAGGCCAACCAACGTCTGCACCCCGCTTTTCTACAAACTTTAGCCTAAGTCCTCCGTACGATGTTGCTGTTATGTGGCCACTCGATGAAGTACTTGAGAGACGCTCTTTGATGACATATGATCGTGCAGAGGAGTAGCAGATGATGTTCTACCTTTTGGTGACGTTCCACCTGACTTGAGTTTTGAAGACTTAGAGCGTACTTTCCCTCGCTTTAGTAGTTTAGAGGGAATAGGTCAGTATAGAGTCTAGACTAGCCTGGGTGCCAGCTTAGGGACTTCTTGAACAGGTCAGGGCCTGGGATGTTGTATGTATATATATGTATTTAGTTATTATCTAGCTATATCTACGGGTGTTCTAACTAAAAGTCTATACTCTAATAAAGGCTGGATCACTAAATGTTGTTAGCTGCTTGTGATGTATTTATGTGTGGTTGCTTATAATTGTTTTATCTGTTATTATTTGTGAATTGATTATGAATGATTCTGTCTATCAATTCAAACGTTTTCAAAAAAAAAAAAGTACCTCGCTAACTAACAATGCTTTTAACAACGAATCAGGCTCATATAATAAATAATAGACAATAATTAGGATGACAAATTGGTAGCACTCAGTTTCTGGTATGTCCTAAGCGTACTGAAAATTGGGTTACAATTTGGTATCAGAGCAGTTCGTTCCCAGGAGAGCCTGGGGAGTGGACTGACTATGCTTCGTTGCATACTCTGCTTGTATGTCTCATGCTGTTAGGGTATCTTCAAGATACATTTGGCATGAATGTCTATGAGTGCTCATTTTGGGAATGTTCGTGCTTAACTTGAGATATTAAGACTGATCACCTTAATGTTGATTGTTTGGTGCGGATAAGACCTCAATGACTGTGAATAGGCATGGTTTAATCAAGCTCCGAACGATGAATCGACGTGAGCCACAGCTAACTTCATAGCTGTTATGATCTTAATGGCTATGGATGTGTGAAATTTGGATGCTATCAGCAACGGACCGATCTCTTCGTTAGGATGGCTTGAAGGAAATAGACCGTTTGAAGAAGGATTCTTGCACGTGGCCAAAATTTTGAGGGCAAAATTTTCTTTTAGGAAGGTAGAATGTAACAACCCTAATTTTCGAGTACGCGAGATCATTTCTGAATACACGGATTTCTCCGAAAGATCAGTAAAGGGAATACCTCTTCTGTATCATCAAGCATCTCAATCCTCATTGTCATTATATTATCTTTAACTCAGGACCTTAGTTGAGACAAGCTCGATAACGCGGTCACGAAGATCCTAGTTTTTGAACCGTATCGGTTAGGGGTTTTGATTCGGTTTTTCGTAAATACTCTTAGTTTGACAAACCGGACTCGATTTACGAGAGGAGAGAGATAATAGTATAATATTATCATTATATTAGTATTAGAAAATTCTTGAATGATATTATAAGGTTACCTGGTCTGTTTTAGTTAAAAACAGAAAATCGGTTTAACCGGGTTTACGGTTTACTAGTGCAGCTTAGCACCAGCACTCTCTGATGACTTTAGCAATGCTAAGGCCTCATTATATATGTTTTATTCTCATAATAAATATGTTACTAAGAGGCAAAGATAAATAAAAGATAAAAAGTTGAAGAAAAGATAAAAATCGAAGAAAAAGTCTGTAAAGTTTTGATGACAGAAAAACAGACAGAGACTAGTGAACGAACTAGGGCAACATAGCTAGTCCTGGAATTGTGAATAGGGTTAGGTATTATATGAAAAGTTAAACTGTTTCAGTATAGACTTAATGAACCTATACTAGGGACAGACTAACTATTCATACCGAAATTTACATAAGCTTTAAATACATACGTTAAACAGAGAAATCAGAGCAGAGTAAAGAAACACAGTATGTGTGTATGCTCCTGTAAGTTAAAGGACTCTTACAGTGAGAGTGCGTGTATGTTCTTGTAAGTCAAAGGACTCTTACAGAGAGTGTGTTGGGCAGATATAAGTTAACTAGCTCCGCCATGCAAGTCAAAGGACTCTTGCAGTGGGTTGCTAGTGCCGCCCTGCAAGTCAAAGGACTCTTGCAGTGGTTTGCCTCACAAGTCAAAGGACTCTTGCGAGGGACATTGCCAACAGGAAAGCCTTACCTGGTCAGAGGACTCCGGGTAACGTCGGAAGCGGGTATGTAACCGACAAATGAGCTCATTACCTGCGCTAGGGCTAGACATGCATCATATTTGGTTGCGCATTTCCTCTGTTATGATTGTTGTTTGAATGTATGCCTTCTTTGTTTTCATTCTATTCTCTGTGTCTGTGTTTTGTTTTCTTGTATTCTTTTGTTTGTGTTTTGCTTTCTGTTTCCTTTATTTTCTCTATTTATCTGTTTCTTCTGTCTACTGCTTCTCGGTATTCTGCTATTTATCTGCTAAACAACACGGAATTAATGAACGTAACTAATAATCCCGGCCCTACTAAGAACTCCCCAGTTCTTACCCCTTCTCTCTCCCTTCCCCCTTCAGATGGAAGCATGAATACCCTTCCGTAGTTCGCTGACGATCGTTCACAAAAAGGATTCCACTCTAAATAGTCTTCTGAGTCTAGAGTGAACTCAGTTACCTGTTTATATGTATATACTATGAGGCCAGCCAACGTCTGTACCCCGCTTTTCTACAAACTTTAGCCTAAGTCCTCCGTACGATGTTGCT
>NC_029794.2:52649306-52699204 GCF_000816755.2 Arachis ipaensis
GATCTATATCGATCTATTATTGATTTATGTATATATATGTATGTTGTAGGGTCCGGGACTGGACAAGTTCTTCAGGGATTCGACCGTGGGTCCGATCAGATCTGAGATATGACTGGATAAGGGAGATTTGATGATTTCGCTCCCTTTCATGCGAGATTCAGAAGTTTTGAGTTCAGTCCACCTTGCAGTGGTTTTCCATCTTGTAGTAGACGATGAGGAGACGTGCTAGTCTGAAAAGGTGTTCTGCAGAGAGACCCTGGAGTACTTCATCGGTGTGTTATCCTTGGGTGTTCTAACTAAAAGTCTATACTCTAATAAAGGCTGGATCACTAAATGTTGTCAGCTGCTTGTGATGTATTTATGTGTGGTTGCTTATAACTGTTTTATCTGTTATTATTTGTGAATTGATTATGAATGATTCTGTCTATTAATTCAAACGTTTTCAAAAAAAAAGTACCTCGCTAACTAACTACGCTTTTAACAACGAATCAGGCTCATATAATAAATAATAGACAATAATTAGGATGACAAATTGGTAGCACTCAGTTTCTGGTATGTCCTAGGCGTACTGAAAATTGGGTCGTTATAGATTACAGGGCAGGAATGGCTTAGAGGATGGAAAGGAAGCATGCAAAAGTGGAAGGAATACAAGAAGCTGAAGGAACTGCTAAAGCTGTCCAGCCTGACCTTCTAGTACTAAATCGACCATAACTTGAGCTACAGATATCCAAATGACGCGATTCTAATTGCGTTGGAAAGCTAACATCCCGGGCTTCACAACAATATATAATTTTTCATAGCTCCCTTAAAGTTAGGTGACGCACAAGGGTGGGTCACGCGCACGCGTGACCTGGCAAAAACTCAATCTGCGCGAACGCGTGGACGACGCTCACGCGTGACTTTGCAGCGACCTGTACGTACCAGAAATCGCTAGGGGCAATTTCTAATCTATTTTTGACCCATTTTTCGGCCCAGAAAACACAGATTAGAGGCTATAAAGTGGGGGAATCCATTCATTCATTGAAACAACTTCTCATAATTCACAATTTTAGGTTTTAGATGTAGTTTTAGAGAGAGAGGGGTTCTCTCCTCTCTCTTAGGATTTAGGATTAGGATTTCTCTTAGATTTTGGGATTAGAATTCCTTCATTTTCTTCAATTCCAGGTTCAATGTTCCTTAAATTTATGTTTCTCTTCTACTTTTATTTATTCTAATGCTTTTACTTGTTAATTACTTATGTTGCCAAATCGGCTTATGAACTCTTCATGTTAGATTTGAATATTCTATTTAATGCAATTTGAGGTATTTTAGATTTATGATTGCTTTCTTCTATTTATTATATAAATAATTTAGAATTTTCTCCTTTTGGCTTTGGTTGAGTAATTGGTGACACTTGAGTTGTCAAACTCAGCTGTTGATTGAAAATTGGAATTTGCTGATTGATTTGGATCCCTCTGAAGCTAGTCTTTCCGCAGGAGTTGACTAGGACTTGAGGAATCAAGTTAATTAGTCCACTTGACTTTCCTTTATTTAGTAAGGGTTAAATAAGTGGGAGCAATAAACAATTCTCATCACACCTGATAAGGATAACTAGGATGGGATTTCCAGTTCTCATACCCTACCAAGAGTTTTTCTAATTCTTAATTTATTTTTCTTGCCATTTAAATTACTTGTTCCCTATTTCAAAAACTCAAAAATACACCTTTTTCCATAACCAATAATAAATCATACTTCCCTACAATTCCTTGAGAAGACGACCCGAGGTTTAAATACTTCGGTTATAAATTTTATTGGGTTTTGTTACTTATGACAACCAAAGTTTTGTACGAAAGGATTCTCTGTTGGTTTAGAAGCTATACTTACAACGTGATTATTTTTATGAAATTCTAGACCACACAAAAGTCCAATCGTCAAAATGGCGTCATTGCCGGGGAATTGCAAACGTGTGCCTTATTATTGGTTATTGTAAATATTTGCTTTTTCGTTTCTTTATTAGTATTTTTAGTTTTAGGAGTTTATTTTCATTAATTTTTATTAATTTTTATTTTCTTTAGCAACTATGAATTCTCACCCCTCTGGCTTTAAGTTTGGTTCCAATGTTGTTGTAAGGAATGGAAGCTATAACAGGAACATGCATCAAGGTCAAAACAATCAAAGATGGAAGGAGCCACGAGGATCTGATCAACCCTTTCGGCAACAACACCTCCCAAGATACCATGGACAATGACCATTCTACAATACATGCCAAGACAATAGTTATGGTGGACCTCTTCGTGATAACCAACCTCCACCAAATTACTATGGTTAAGAGCCATTCCGAGGTGCGTACCAAGATGATAGATATGGTGGACCCCCTTGTAGTTACCAGCAAGCTCCATCATATGCCAATGAACTACCTCCTCAACATAGCTTTGAACCACCATACTCACAAGCCCCTTTACACCATTCACCTCCATATGACCCTAAACCTTACCCACCCCAATTCCAATCCAATTAGCCCCAAGAACCACCACTTCCATATGCACCATGTCCATATCCATCGACCCAAGAATCACAGGCTCGCCTCAAGAAAACAGTAGATCAATTTCATGCAACCCTTCATCAACTGGAGCAAGCGATAAATCAATTAGCTTTCCGATAGTCGGACACTCAAGGAACTCCCATGGCTTCATGTGGAGAATCTAATGAAGAACGTAGCATGAAGGAGATCACTAGAAACTTTGATGGACAGAAAGGAGCATGACTTTGTGCTGGAACAAGTGGAGGAAGCCGGAATTATTGAAGAGGAAGAAGTGTAACGACCCAATAACTGGTACGTCATGATCATACTAGAAACTGAGCGCTACCAACTTGTCTACCTATCTATTATCTATTATTTATTATATGAGCCTGATTCGTTGTTAAAAGCGTAGTTACTTTACGAGGTACTTTTTTTTTTGAAAACATTTGGATTAATAGACGAAATCATTCATAAGCAATTCACAACTGATAGAAGATAAAACAGTTATAAACAACCATACATAAATATATCACAAGCAGTTGATATCATTCGGTTATCCAGCCTTTATTAGAGTAAAGATCTTTAGTTAGGACACCCCTAGATATAGCTAAATAATATCTATATACATATATATACATACAACATCCCAGGTCCTGACCTGTTCAAGAAGTCCCTAAGCTGGCGCCCAGGCTAGCCTAGACTCTATACTCTCCTAGTCCCTCTAAACTACTAAAGCGAGGGAAACTACGTTCTAGGTCTTCAAAACTCAAGTCAAGTGGAACGTCATCAAAAGATAGAACATCATCTGCTACTCCTCTGCACGATCAGACTTTTCCACAAGACGTCTCTCTGGGACCTCATGAAGTAGCCACACAATAGGAATCTCGTACACAGGATTTAGGTTAAAGTGCGCATACGAACGGGGTGCAGACGTTGGCTGGTCTCACAGTATATACATGTAAACAGAGAACGATATTTACCCTAGACTCCGAAGACTATCTAGAGCAGAATCCTCTTCTTGCGAACAGTCATCAGCGAACTATGGTAAGGTACTCTTACTTCCATCTGAAGGGGGAAGGGAGAGAGAAGGGGTAAGAATTGGAGAGTTCTTAGTAGGGTCGGGGTTATTAGTTACGTTCATTTACTTGGGGTCGATTAGCAAACAAATAACATAATACAGCGAAGAATAATGAGGCCTTAGCATTGCTAAAGTCACCAGAGAGTGCTGGTGCTAAGCTGCACCAGTAAACCGTAAATTCGGTTAAACCGATTTTCTGTTTTTAAATAAAACAGACCAGGTAACCTTTTAATATCATTCAAGCATTTTCTAATACTAATATAATGATAATATTATACTATTATCTCTCTCCTCTCATGAATCGAGTCCGGTTCGTCAAATAGAGACTATTTACGAAAATCAGAATCAAAACTGCCAACCGATACGGTTCAAAAACTAGGTTCTTCGCGATTGCGTTATCGAGCTTGCCTCAAAGGAGGTTCTAGCTTAAAGATGACATAACGATAATGAGGATTGAGATGCTTGATGATATAGCAGAGGTGTTCCCTTTACTGATCTTCCGGAGAAACCGTACTTTCAGAAAAGATCTCATGTACTCGAAAATCAGGGTTGTTACAAGAAGTGGTCAAAGACTTCGGAGATGCGGAACGTCCATGGGAAAGCCCAGTCATAGATCCCCCTTCTAAGGAGTTTGAATTTGATGTTGAAGAGGGTGTACAACCTCCAAGACATATCATGGTTGAAGACTTTGAAGGGGATGATCAAGAGATGGATTCAATCATTAATGAATTCTTATTTACATTTGAATCCTCTCCCATTGGATTTGACATGGAGATTAAAGAAGAAGAAGCACAACCTCCCATGCCCTTGGTGAACAATGAAGAAGAGATCGAATTGGAAGAAAGCTACCAAGAGGAAGAGGTTGAAATAGAAAAAGCTTGCAAAGAGGTGGAAGTTGTCAAGGAAGAGCTCAAGGGAATGGAGCTAGAAATCACCTTGCCAAAGTTGTTGGAGACCTCTCCCCCAAAACCATCACCGTCCATTCCTTCATTCAAGTGGGTAAATCTTTCATCTCTAAGCTTAATTAGCCCACTTGAATATGCTTTTCTTGAGACGGATGGGCAACTTAGAGCTCTTTGTGGCTATAAGAGTAAGAGGGAGATGGTTAGTGGTAAGAGTTATCATGCAAGGTTCAATATGGTTGCATGCTCCAAATTGAAGTATAAGGGTTGGTATAATTCTCAATTGAATGGGTCTAGGAAATTGTTTGGATGTCTCCGTAAGAATTCCAATTGCTTGCCACCCGGTTGGAACAATAATGATTAACAAGAAGACGGGTGCAAAAGCAAGGTTTAGGACCCCGGAATTCATTCCAACAATCAACAGTCTTGGGTCCTTGTCACTTACTTTAGATTGCTTGACGGCTATATGCGCCTAGTTTGGGATCCCGGAGGATATTGGAATTGCAAACATTGGTGGGGATTCCTTGATGAGTTCAAGCACAAGCCATCATAACCAGGAGCTCATCAAATGTCCAACTTAATGACTTTAACTAAAAGTGCTAGGTGGGAGACAACCCACCATGGTATAATCGTTCTTTTTCAGTCTTAGTTTTATTTTATTATGTTTTATTCTTCGTTCTATTTTATTTTTTGTTTCTTAGTGTTCATTCATAGTTCCTGCATCAGCATTTCCATTCTGCATTCTGCATACTGCATAAAAAAATGGGGATCGACGCGCAAGCATCTACGACGCGCATGCGTCGTGTGTGTCTACGCAACCAACAGAGAGTTGCGCGAGAGACGCGCGGGAGGGGTGCGTGGCACACAAGCCACCCCACGCATATGCGTGCCTCACGCATATGCGTCCCCTGTAATATTTACCACCCACGCGTAAGCGTCAACGATGCGTACGCGTGGTTACCTAAATCGGCGTAAAGAGCATCTGGACAGAGAGTTGTGCTGCCCTTACGATGGAACTGTGCTAGAGGCACAAAATCACCCACGCGTATGCATCCCTAAAGCGTGCGCGTCATTTTGCTTTCAGACCACCCACGCGTACGCGTGGCCGACGCTTATGCATCGAACGGCCAACTCAGTTTTCACGCGTACGCGTGTTACACGCGCGCGCATCGTCCCCCATTTTAAATGCTTACTTTTTTCTTCCATCTTTTCTCCTTCTTTCTTCCTCCTTTCTTACTTTCTTCTTCTTCATCTCTTTAACTTGTCATCCTTCTTCACTTTCATTCTATTTTACTTAATTTATTTGCATACTTTCATTCATTGCATTTTAATTTTGTGCATATTTTTATTTTCCATTCTAAATTTATTATTTTTTCCATTGGTGTTAAATTTTCTTTTTCAACTGTTGTATCTTTTTTCTTTGTATTATTTTGGTGCTTAATGACTTGTTTTACAATGTTGGTTGGTATTCTTTATCTGTCAATGCCAATCTTTTATAATACATGTATTCTATTTGCATTGACATGAGCTTATACTATCTTGCATTACCCACACTCTCTCCTTCATTGTTGCGATCTTTGCACTATTGATATGCCATTTGCTTCTACTATTTTCTCACTTATATGTTGTAGCTACCATGTAATTGAGACCCTCATTATTTGGCATCAACCCACCTAAACTTCATTTGTTTTCTTATCTTTATTTCTGGGTTACTTTTCTTCCTTTTCCTCTTCTTTCAGGATGGCCATCGAGAAGGGAAAAAGGGAAGCTTCTCAATGGGACAACAAACAAGTTCATCTGCACAATCTTTGGAGAAAAGCATCAGTTGGAGTAACCCGTCCACCTGCACATCTTAGCATGCACCGAGGACGGTGCAATCTTTAAGTGTGGGGAGGTCGATACCGACTTCCATGGGTTAGTTATTCTCTTCTCAACACCAATGTTTTATTTTCTTTGCTAGTTAGTTGTTGCATTTGCATGTTTGATTGCATATTTGTTTGATTTTTTGTGCATATTTTACCACCACTTGGTTAAAGTAATATTTTCTTTCTCAAGAAACTTTTTATAACATTTCACTAATTTGATTTAAAATTTTTGATAAACTTGTTTGAAGGAATATTATATTGGAACATGGTTTAGAGCTCGAACACACAAAACCTGTGAGATTTTGAGCCTATTTGAATTGGTTGCATTCTATCAACCAATATTTTATTTTTGGTGTGTGTTTTTCTCTCTAAAATTGTGATCTTTGTCTTGCTTAATTCTATATTTTCATGGTTTGATGTATGCATGCACTTATATGATTGATGCCTTTGTTTCACTGAGCTTACATACCCATATGGCATTACCCTTTCATTATCCTTTGCAAACCAATGTTGAGCCTATTATACCCCTTTGTTCTTTACTTTAGCACATCATTAACTCTAAGCGAAAAAAAATAATGTCCTTAATTTGAATCCTTGGTTAGCTTAGACTAGTGAGAGTGCTCATGAATTAAGTGTGGGAAAAGTGGGTTTGGAAACGTTTGGTTTTGGAAATTAAGTATGTTAAGCTTCTTTATGAAAATGTGAAAGAAATGTTTAGGACATGTTCATGCATTCAAAAATTTAATCATATGCATTGAGAAAAATAAAAGAAAAAAAAAAAAATATATATATATATAACATATTCATGCATTCTTCAATAATTTAATCATATGCATTGAGAAAAAAAAAGAGAAAGAGAAAAAGAAAAGAAAAAGAGCAAATAACAAAAAGGGGACAAAATACCCCAAAGTAAATGTTGGTAGCAATGCATATGTACTGTACTTGAAATTATAATTCATGAATATGTGGAAAACATGGTTAATGGATAGTTAGATGTGGTATTATGATTACATGAATTGTCTAAAGTTAGGTGGAAAGTTTAAATTAATTAAGGATTCAGATTTTAGTCCACTTGGCCAAATACAATCTTACCTTGACCCTAACCCCATTACAACCCTTAGAAGACCTCTTGATATGTGTATTTGTGCATTAAATTTCTGTTGATTGTTAGATAAAGAGCAAGCCTTAGAAAGCAAGATTAGTAGAAAATTGAGAGATCGAACCTTAAACACCTGAGCGATTAGAGTGCATACACTTCCAGTGAGGGTTCGATGCTCGATTCTTTGTTCCCGGCTTTCATGAGCTATTTTCTTCTACAAATTTACTTGTACTTTATTTTGTGATTTGAATTAGTGAAATCCAGTTCGTATTTGTATAGATAGGTTGCATTCATATAGATAGGTAAAAACATTTTGCATGTAGTTGCATTCATATAGATAGGTTGCATTACATACTTTTACCATTCCTCTTCACTCTTTTATAGCTTCTCCTGAGCTAAGCATGAGGACATGCTAATGTTTAAGTGTGGGAAGGTTGATAAACAACTATTTTATGGTTTATCATGTGCTCAATTGAGTGGATTTTATCATTCTTTCATACACTTGTTCATACAAAATGCATGGTTTTACATTTTCCTTCCTGATTCTGTGCTTTGATTGAAAACATGCTTCTTTGGCCTTAAATTTCCTATGTTTAATCCTTTCTTATTACCATTCGATGCCGTGATATGTGTGTTAAGTGTTTTCAGAGATTACAGGGCAGGAATGGCTTAGAGGATGGAAAGGAAGCATGCAAAAGTGGTAGGAATACAAGAAGCTGAAGGAACTGCTAAAGCTGTCCAGCCTGACTTCTGGTACTAAATCGACAATAACTTGAGCTACAGAGGTCCAAATGATGCGGTTCCAATTGCGTTGGAAAGCTAACATCCGGGGATTTGTAACGATATATAATTTGCCATAGCTGCCCCGAATTTAGGCGATGCGCATGCGTGACCTTTCAAAAACTCAATCCACGCGAATGCGTGGACGACGCTCATGCGTGACTTTGCAGCGACCTATCCATACCAGAAATCACTGGAGGCGATTTTTGGGCTGTTTTTGACCCAGTTTTCGGCCCAGAAAACACAGATTAGAGGCTATAAAGTGGGGGAATCCATTCATTCATTGAAACAACTTCTCATAATTCACAATTTAAGGTTTTAGATGTAGTTTTAGAGAGAGAGGTTCTCTCCTCTCTCTTAGGATTTAGGATTAGGATTTCTCTTAGATTTTAGGATTAGGATTCTTTCGTTTTCTTCAATTCCAGGTTCAATGTTCCTTTAATTTATATTTCTCTTCTACTTTTATTTATTCTAATGCCTTTACTTGTGATTACTTATGTTGCCAAATTGGCTTATGAACTCTTCATGTTAGATTTGAATATTCTATTTAATTCAATCTGAGGTATTTCAGATTTATGATTGCTTTCTTCTATTTACTATATAAATAATTTAGATTTTTCTCCTTTTGGCTTTGGTTGAGTAATTAGTGACACTTGAGTTGTCAAACTCAGCTGTTGATTGAAAATTGGAATTTGCTGATTGATTTGGATCCCTCTAAAGCTAGTCTTTTCAATGACGTTGGAGGTAACGTTGGTTCACCAATGTTCCCTCCAACATTGGCACCCATGTTTTCTTCTTCCAGAACGTTGACTTCAACGTTGATGGACCAACGTTGGCTCCAACGATGGCCTTTCCTTCTCTTCTTCCTTGCTCTTTTTCTGCTTCTTTCTTCCTATCATCAACCAAACAAACTCATCAAAGCCTTGGCATAAGTCATGAGAATTCTCATCATTCTTAGCACACAAGTAATTATAGCATAATTCTCATGAAATTACATCAAATTAACTATGGTTGGATGAATCTAGGCATGCATGAATTTTTACCCCAATTACCTACTTATAACTCAAGAAAGTGCATAAAACTTATTAAAAACAAAGGAAAAAGGCTAGTAAAACTAGCCTAAGATGCCCTAGCATTAGGTAGTTAGGTTTGTTTAGAATTGTATAGGTTGTCATAGGTTAGGTGGGAAGTTTATGTTAATCAAAGATTCAAATTTCAAGCTCACTTGACCATATGCATCCTACCTTAACCTTAGCCCCATTACAACCTATGGGAAAGTCCTCATGATATCTGTATGCATACATGAAATAATTGTTGATTGTTAGATGAAAAATAAATCTTGGAAAGCATGATTAGGGGAGAATTGAGTGAATCTACCCTATACACTTGAGTGACTAGAGCAGATACACATCTGGTGAGGGTTCGATTGCTCAATTACATGTTTCCATCCATGATAATCTTTTCTTGCAAGTTTGTGAAATCTTTCAATAATTCAATTCAATTGTGTGTTGATTTGATTGCTAATGCTTTAGCCCTGTACTTACATATATATTTTTGGAAGTTGATTTATTTTGACCAAGTAGATGCATTCATATAGATAGATTGCATATAGATAGGTTGCATATAGTTAGTTTGCATTGAATAAATGTTGATACCCTTTGATTCTTTCTTGATTTTAGCATGAGGACATGCTTGGTTTAAGTGTGGGGAGGTTTGATAAACCCCAATTTTGTGGTTTATCTTGTACTTATTTTGGGGGATTTTATCATCCTTTCTCATATTTATTCAATGAAATAGCATGGTTTTGTAATTCTCCCTTAATTTGTGCTTAAGTGTAAAAACATGCTTTTTAGGCCCTTAAAATGGTGATTTTAATTCACTTTAATTCCATTCAATGCCTTGATGTGTTTGTCGAGTGATTTCAGGTTTATAAGGTAAGTATTGGATGGAAGAAGTGAAGAGGAAAGCATGCAAAAGGGAGAATTCATGAAGAAATGAGCATTTGGAGAATTGAGGGCCACGCGCATGCGTAATCCACGCGTACGCGTGCATTGAAGATTTGCAAGCCACGCGCACGCGTCAACCACGCGTACGCGTGAGAAGGAGTTTTGGCCAGCGACGTGCACGCGTCATCCACGCGCACGCGTGACGCTCGGCACGTGACTGACTTAAAGTGAAATCGCTGGGGGCGATTTCTGAGCTACCAGGCCCAAATCCAACTCGTTTCAGAGGGTATTTCATGCAAAATTGAAGATTGAGCAAAGGGGGAGCACTTAGTTAGTCATGATGAGCCTTTAGTTAGTTTCTAAAGAGAGAAGCTCCCTCTTCTCTCTAGAATTAGGTTAGGATTAGGTTAATTTCTCTTAGATCTAGATTTGATTACTTGATTTCATCTAGTTTCCTCTACAATTCCTTGTTCTAATACGTCAATTCTTCTTGGTTCTTTTGTTAATTTTCCTTTTCATGCTCTCTTTTATGATGATGAACCATTGATGGATCTTGATTTCTTCTAATGCAATTTTATGTTTCCATGTCTTCTGTTAAGTTTATCTTCATTGCTATTGTTAATTTCTTGCTCATGATGGTTATGGATCTTGTTAATTCTTGCATTTTGTGATGTTTACTTCTATTGCACTCTATGTATTTGATGAAATGTTTTCTCTTGTTTTTTAGTAGTTTTCTTACTCTTGGCCTAGGCTAAGGGAATTGAGTGACTTTGAGTCATTGGGTCTCGTTGAATTGGTGATTTGAGAACCCTTAGTGGTCAATTTGATAACCATTGACTCTAGCCTACTACTAAGTTAATTAGTAGCTAGGTTAGGACTTATGGATTGATGTTGATTAAGCCATTTGACGTACTTCAAGCCTAGGAGTAGATATTACATACTTAAGGCTTTTCGGAAGTAGACTTAATGAGCTTGGTTCCTCACAATTGTCAATACATGGTTTGTAGACAAGGATGGTGATCTCAATTACCTATGTCTAGCCAAGAGTTCTTTTCCTTATTTTATCAATTCTTATTATTTACTTTCTTACTATTTACTTTTCTTGCCAATTACAAATCAAACCCCTTTGTTCTTCAAAGACAATAATTGATCACTTCATTGCAATTCCTTGTGAGACGACCCGAGGTTTGAATACTTCAGAAAATTTTCATTTGAGGTTTGTACTTGTGACAACCAAATTTTTTATTCAGAGGATTGTTTGTTGGTGTAGAACTATACTTGCAATGAGAATTTATTTGTGAAATTCTAAACCGATACCATCAATAAATCTTCACTATCAGGGTACCAAAGTACATGCCCAGAAGCTCTAAAAGGAGACCAAAGACGAGCAATTCTCGCAGTTCTTGGAAGTTTTTAGAAAGCTGCAAATCAATATTCCTTTTGCTGAGGTTCTGGAGCAAATCCCTCCCTATGTTGAGTTCATGAAAAGCCTACTATCTAAAAAGAGGACGTTAAAGGCAGATGAGACAGTGGTACTAAAATTTCCGTCTCCGTCTCTGAAATTTCAGTATTTCAGTACCTCCAAAAAGTAGGAACACTAGGTACTGAAAATTTTGAGGAATGAGACTGAAACTTTAATAACTTTTTGTACCTAAAATACCCCCATTCTAATTAATTAATTCTAACTTTACCCTTTGTGCAAATCAAATTAGGACTTCATTCTTAGCAGGCCCTCACTCCTTCATCTTCTCATTCCTTCTTTAAAGACTTCGTTGTAGCCTCTGCATCGCCAGTGCCAGGACAACCACCTCGTTGCCACTGCTAGGTAGGTGAGTCCCCGTCGAAGTTTATCACTCCTTATTTTCTCATACACAAGGCAACATTCGAGGAATCCAGCTATAGCCTCTGCCCTATTGTTGTCGAGCTCAACCACCATATTATTGTCGTTGGAGCTTCTGTGACCTCGGTTAGTTGTAGCTAATTTTTTTTTACTGATTTCATTCATTTTTTTTGTCGTGACCTAGCTTCTGTGGATTTGGTTGTTTGTTCTAATATATAAATTAGTTTGTAATTCAATTGAACAGATCATTCGGGATCCTTGGTGGTACTGCTGGCAGCGGGAAAGACTGGAGGATTCCTTCCCTTGGTTAAAATTTCAGGGGAGAGGAGAAAGGGGCTGGATTGGGTTAGGGCACCACATTTGATTTCTGAAAAAATTCAAATTGGATTTGGGTTAGGGTTGCATTTTAAATTTAAGGGTATTCTTGTCATTTCAAACATTTTAATCTCTCGTTTTATTTTAAACCAAATAGGATACTGAGACATAATTCACTCCTGTACACTTCTACACTAAACACAATATTGAAACTTATTTTTGTCTCTGTCTCTCAGTCTTAGTCTCTGTGTTTCAGTTTCTCAATCTCAATCTCTCTACTAAACGCTACCTTATTGACCCTTGCAAGACTAGCACATGCATGGTATTTCTACAGGTTCATATTGATCCTTGAAAGGTAAAGAGAAAATTGACCTGTTAACTGATGCGTGAGGATCTTATACCCTTTTCCCCTTCATTTTCTAGTTGTTTTTAGTTAGAAATTATTAAGTTTTAATATATTTTAGTGCAAAAAGCCTCTTTGGATGCTACTTTGAGTAGTTTTGGTATTTTTATGCTTTTAGGTGAATTTTGGAGCAATTTGGCAGAGTTTTGTGCAAAAACAAAGAAAGGATAGTAGATGTTGTCAACCCTGACCTCCTTGTATTCCAACGAGCATAACTTGAGCTACAAAGGTCCAATTAATGCAGTTCTAATGGCGTTGGAAAGCCAACTTTTAGAGCTTTCTAACGATATATAATTATCTATACTTTTTCTTCTGGAATTATTGCCAAATCTGGCACTAAATGCTGAGCCTGCGTTTAACGCCCAAAAGGGATAGGACCAGCGCCAGAACTCCTACCCCCCCTCCCCAAGGGCGCTAAACGCCCAAACTGGCATTTAGCATCAGCAAGGGAGCCAGAATCTGAATGTTGATGCTCCTCCTTGAGTGTTTAACATCCAAACTGGTGTTAAATGCTATACTATCCGGAATCACCCCTCTTTGGGCCTCCAAGTGGATTTACCACCTATTAGTTATATTTTATTTTCTTTTTATAATTTTTAATTACAAACAATATATTTTAGGTTTATAATTCAATATTTTATTTTAGTTTCAAATCAAAAGATCTTTGATATAGATTTGATTTTGTTTTAATTTAGTTTGAATTTGAATTCTAGGTTTAGTCTTAGAGGTTTTTACTATAAATGAGGGACTTCCTTCCTCCCCAGAGGAGACATTCGATCTCTCCTCTAGTAGGGGGACTCCTCACTTCCGCATTTTCACATTTTTTTCTCTGTAAGTCAAGAGCCACTAAACCTCCTCGGTTAAGGTTAGGAGCTTTGTTTATTTCTATGGATTAGAATTGTTATTCTTCTATTTTAATTTATGTTTGATTCAATTCTAAGAATTGTTTTCGTTCTTAATCTTATGAACTGGGTGGAACGAGAGTATGACCCTTTTCTACATGAGTTATTGTGATTCTCGAGAGAGTTATATTGCTTGAACTACAGCTTGAAAACACTCCTCTTTAACAACTAATTACATAAACCGATGGGGATAAGCAACATCTATTCAGCCGGTTTGGGGTGATTAGGGCCTTCGTGGTATAAACTAGTTTTTTGAACTTCACCCTCTAATCTGAGTTAAGTGACCATGAGAGTGGCGGTTGATGAAGGTTAAAGGAGGCTAAATAACTAAGAGATTAGTGTTTAGACACTTATGGTTTGCCATAGAATGAATCATTCGTTGTTAAAATAGTTGGTAAGACATTTTAATCCATAAAAAGTAAACATCTCCGAAGCCTTTACCATTTTCTCACTATTTTTACGTAAATAATATTATTTGCTTTCTTATTCACTTATTTACTGTTTTATGCAATTTCAAACCACCAAACAGTCTTTTCTATTTGCCTAACTAAGCCAATCATTCAGCCATTGTTACTCAGTCCATCAATCCTCGTGGGATCGACCCTCACTCACCTAATGTATTACTTGGATGACCCGGTGTATTTGCCGGTTAAGTTGTGGATATTCCAAAAGTCCACACCATTAACATCCAAAACTGGCATGAGCACAGCTTTTTTCCCAAATGAACCATCACATTTGTGGGGAATCCATGCACCTCAAACTTTTTACAAGCATCATCTCTAATCCAAATAGGATACTAATTTTTGGACTTTTCTGATCTTATCCAACCTACTCTGAATTACGGGTGGTAGCTTACCCACATAGTTCGCCAACTTCACTTTTTTTTTTGCTATATATCTCATAACAAACATTCTGACTTCTTCTAGAAGAGTGATGATTGGTTTAACCCTTGTTTGTTTGTTACATGCGTTGAAGACCTTGCATGCATTATTACATATATTATCCAATTTTGCCTTATGGCTGAAGGTTGATTTTGTCCAAGACTCTCTAAGACACTTATTCATGTAATTCCATGCACCTTCATTGAGCTTCTTAATCTTGTTCATGTTGTCAAAAAAACCTTGTTGTGTGGTAAACCGTGCACACTCCCATAACAACCACCTTAACTCCATATCTTTCCACTGTTATTGAAATTTCTCCATAGGTGCCACAGAAAATCTGTGGTGGACCCTAGGCATTACCTCATGGACAGTTGGTATCAATCCCTGCATGTGCAAATAATATCTCATATACTTTTATCATGACCCAGAATAATCCCATACTTTTATTTGATGAACCTATAATAGTCTTTAACATTTGTTTAATGCACCAAAACTAGTCCCTACCTATTGATATCGTGCCCTTAGATTGTCCTATTTTCCACTATCCTAAACTAAAGAAAATAGTTCCCATGTAGCGTATTCCTGGTGCCCGAAACCCCACACTCCGTACAGCTATACCAGCAAGTGCACTGGGTCGTCCAAGTAATACCTGAGCGAGTCAGGGTCGATCCCACAAGGATTGTGGTTTGAAGCAAGCTATGGTTATCTTGCAGGTCTTAGTCAGGCGAAATCAGAAGGTTGTTGGATATGGAATTGTATTAAAGGAATATTGTATAAATTAAAATCAATAATAGGAATATGGTTAAGGATTGGAGTTGCTTTGTCTCTCTGAATTAAATCTGGTAATACTGTCCTCTTTGCTTGTAAACAATCTCTTCTATGACAGGCTGTTTGTGATTGGTAGAATGATCCCCACACCTTCGTAGTGTTATACAAGCAAGTGCACTGGGTCGTCTAAGTAATACCTGAGCGAGTCAGGGTCAATCCCATGAGGATTGTGGTTTGGAGCAAGCTATAGTTATCTTGCAGGTCTTAGTCAGGTGGAATCAAAAGGTTGTTGGATAAACTTTGAATGATTATATGTCATATATGGAGTTGTAAGAGTAATGTGTGAAAGGGGCAAAACCAATTGGATTAAATGATAGGAATAGAGTTGAGAGTTGGAGTTGCTTTGCCTTTCTGAATTAACTCTGGTACTACTGCTCTCTTTGCTTGTGAGTGATTTCTTCAATGGTAGGCTGTATGTGATTGACAGTGGTTTGAGCAGCTGCCAATACTCCTCCAGATCTGAACCCCAGGTTTAGTGTGGATCCATCTCTACTTGAGGGTGAAGCGTATACCGTCCATTCTCTTTTATGATCCTACTCAAAATGCCACAAACAAGGTCGGATCTTCCGGATCAGAGAATGCTGCATCTTTAGGTTCTAGCCTCTACCACAGAGACCCTAATCTCTCTGAAAATTAGCTGAACTGATGTCTCAAGAAGTCCCCAAGGAAGTCGTGGATTAGCCGTCTGAGAGATGTATATTCAAGCTGTTGGTCGTCTTTGTCTGGTGAAAGACGCATTCTGACCTAAGTAGACACCAGTGTTTATCAAGCACGTTCGTCTTAATGTGATGAACAGAGCTAATTGGTTAGATAATCCTATTTACCATGATGAAGTAAGAATATACATCTTAGAATTAATCAAACACGGATCGAAGAGAAATAGTAGTACTTTTATTAATTCATTGGACTCAGCAGGGCTCCTTCCCTTAACCTAGGTGGTTTAGAAACTCATACTAAAAGTAAAAATACAATGTAAACAAAAAATAGGGCTGAATAATCTGCATGATTATGTAAAATACACTTTAAATACTACAGAGATGACTAGTAAGGGTAAATATAGTATATTTAGTGCTAAAATCAACTTCTGGAGCCCACTTGGAGAGTGTTTGGGGTGAGCTCTGATGTGATCCAGGTGCTAGGGGACTCCTTGGGCGTTGAACGCCAGCTAGGGGGTCCTTTCTGGGCATTTGGACGCCAACTAAGGGACTCCTTGGGCGTTAGACGCCAGTTTTGGGCCTTTTAATCCGAAGAAAAGTATGGAGTATTATATATTGCTAGAAAGCTCTGAAAGTCAGCTTTCCAAAGCCATTACAGACACTCCATTTGGACTTCTTTAACTTGAGAAAAGCTCTTTCGAATGCAGGAAGGTCAGATCCGGACAGCATCTACAGTGCTTTCCCTGTCTTAGAATGAGACTTCTGCTCCAGTTCCTCAATTCAGTCAGAAAATACCTGAAATTATACAAAAACACAAAAACTCATAGTAGAATCCAAAAATGTGAATTTAACACTAGAATGTATAAAAAATTAATAAAAACTAAATAAAAACTACTAAAAACTATATGAAAGTGATGTCAAAAAGCGTATAAAATATCCACTCATCACAACACCAAACTAAAATCGTTGCTTGTCCCCAAGCAACTAAGAAAAAGTAGGATAAAAAGCAAATTAAGATACAATAAATTTCTACGTTTCAAACGAAGCTTAGTTACAATCAGATGAGCGGAACTTAGTAGCTTTTTGCTTCTGAATAGTTTTGGCATCTCACTATCCATTGAAACTCAGAGATGTTGGCATCTTTAGGAACTTAGAATCCAGATGATATTATTGACTCTCTTAGTTAAGATTATTTTGATTCTTGAACACAGCTTTTAGAGTCTTGGCCGTGACTCTAAACACCTTATTTTTCAGTATTACCACCAGATACAATAATGCCACAGACACTTTAACTAGGTGAACCTTTTCATATTGTGACTCAGCTTTGCTAGAGTCCCCAGATAGAGGTGTCCAGAGTTCTTAAACACACTCTTTTTTCTTTGAACCACGACTTTAACCGTTTAGTCTCAAGCTTTTCACTTGACAAACACTTTCACGCCACAAGCACATGGTTAGGGACAGCTTGGTTTAGCCACTTAGGTAAGGATTTTATTCCTTTGGGTCCTCCTATCCACTGATGCTCAAAGCCTTGGGTCTTTTTACCCTTGTCTTTTGGTTTAAAGGGTTATTGGCTTTTTCAATCTACCCTCCTTTTCCTACATTTTTGGGCAGTAATGGATTTTTCTGCTTTTTATTTTTTTTCTTTTTTGCCATTTTTTTCTTTCTTGCATGCACACACACACACATATATATATATATATATATATATTGCAACATGCTTTTTCTTTTTCTTTTGCTGATTTTTCTCGCTTCAAGAATCAATTTTAGATTTTTCAGATTATCAATAATATTTTTCCTTTCTCCTTATTCTTTTAAGAGCCAACATTCTAAAGTTACAACTTCAGATATGCACTGTTTAATCATACATTCAGAAAACAAAAGCAAATGACACCACATCAAACTAATTAAACTAATCTTATTTTAAACTTGAAATTCATGCATCTATCAGTTCTTTTCAAATAAAAATTTTTTATTTAAGCAAGGTGAGAGATATATGGAAAATTTTACAACTTAAAGACATCAATGCAAATGATCATGCAACTAGAACATGAGAATAGATAATAAAACAGACAGAAAATAGAAAAATAACAGAAAAGAAGATAAAGAAAACAAATCCACCTTGATGATGATGGCTACTAATCCTCCTTAAGGATCTATTGTGATGCTTGATCTCTTCAATGTCACTCCTTTGTCTTTGTTAAAGCTGCTGCACTGGCTCATGTGCATGCTTTCTGGTTTGCTCCATCCTCTTTTTCTATACTTAAAAATGGTAGAAGTCACAAAGCAACACTTTTGCAACACCAAACTTAAGAGTTTTGCTCGTCCTCAAGCAAATATGATCAATGGGGAAGAAGAAGGTGGGGTAGGTTGAGCTTCCGTGGGACCTACTGGTCTTGAGAGGCTAGGGAATCCAGATTCCCTGCTTTTCTGCACTGGCGTTTGAACGCCCAGGGGCTGCTCCCTAGCTGGCGTTCAACGCCAGCAATGCTCCCCTCGTGGGGCGTTGAAAGCCCAGTGAGGGCTTCCTCACCGGCGTTCAACTTTAACACCCTTTCCAGAGTGTTCTGATTTCACTGCTGTGAATTCTATCTCTGGACTGATGCATTCTGGAGTGTCTATTTTTACTGCTGTGAATTCTGTCTCTTGACTGATGCACATGATCATGACTCTAACAGCTGAAAGAAAGACAAAATAAATATGGTTGAGTAAAGTTGGGTTACCTCCCAACAAGCGCTTCTTTAATGTCTTTAGCTGGACTTCGCTGTACTTAACTTAGTAGCAGTGTTGAGCCTCCTAGCTCTATATCTCCTTCAAGGTAATGCTTAACCCTCTGTCCATTGACAGTAAACCTGGTTTTAGGATCTTTTCTTTTAAGTTCTATGTGTCCGTAAGGTGATACTCTTGTAATCACATACGGTCCCTTCCAGCGGGATTTGAGTTTCCCAGGGAATAATCTGAGCCTTGAGTTGAAGAGCAGGACTTTATGCCTGGTTCAAATACTCTGGAAGCTAACTTCCTATCATGCCACCTTTTTGCCTTTTCCTTATAGTTTTTTCCATTTTCAAATGCTTTTAAGCGGAATTCATCCAACTCATTTAGTTGGAGCAGCCAATTCTCCCCTGCTGCTTTAGCATCAAGGTTGAGGAATCTAGTATCCTAATAGGCCTTGTGTTCTAGTTCCACTGGCAAATGACAGGACTTTCCATATACTAACTGATATGGTAAATTTCCAATGGGGGGTTTTGAAAGCTATTCTGTATGCCCACAGAGCATCATCAAGCTTTATAGCCCAATCCTATCTAGAGGCACTTACTGTCCCCTCTAAGATTCACGTTAGTTCTCTATTTGAGACTTCAGCTTGCCCATTTGTTTGGGGATGATACGGTGTCGCTACTTTATGGCGAACTCCGTATCGGCTCAAGACAGAATTCAGCTGTCTGTTGCAGAAATGAGTTCCTCCATCGCTAATTAGTGTCTTAGGGACACCAAATCTGCTAAAGATATTCTTTTAGAGGAACTTCATTACTACTCTGGTGTCATTGGCGGGTGTTGCTATTGCTTCAACCCATTTAGACACGTAATCTACTGCCACAAGGATGTAGATGTTTGAGTATGATGGCGAAAATGGTCCCATGAAATCTATGCCCTATACACCAAACAACTCAATCTCTAAGATTCCTTGCTGAGGCATGTTGTGACCATGAGGAAGATTGCCAGTCCTCTGGAAACTATCATAGTTACGAACGAACTCTCTAGAATCTTTAAAGAGAGTAGGTCAGTAAAAGCCACTTTGGAGTACCTTAGTGGCTGTCCGCTCACCTCCAAAGTGTCCTCCATAGTCAGAGCCATGGCAATGCCATAGAATTCTCTGTGTCTCTTCTTCAGACACATAGCGTCGGATTATTCCATTCGAGCATCTCTTAAAGAGATATAGCTCATCCCATTTGTAATATTTTGTATCATGCATGAGTTTCCAGGCTTGCTGCCTGGTAAACTCCTTGGAAATGAACCGTATAGCCTTGTAGTTTGCAATGTTTGCAAACTAAGGTACTGTCCGGATGGCATAGAGTTGCTCATTTGGGAAGGATTTGGATATCTCAGTGGAGGGAGAAGAACTCACTGCTATTGGCTCAATCCAGGACAAATGATTAGCCACCTGATTTTTTGTCCCTTTTCTGTCTCTAATTTCTATATCAAACTCTTTCAGGAGTAATACCCATCTTATTAGTCTGGGTTTAGACTCTTTCTTAGTGAGTAGATAATTTAGAGCAGCATAGTTAGTATAAATAATAACCTTAGATCCTACTAGGTAGGATCTGAACTTGTCAATGGCATAAACCACTACAAGTAACTCCTTTTCTACAGTAGTGTAGTTTTTCTGTGCATCATTTAATACGCGACTAGCATAATAAATGACATGCAGAAGCTTGTCATGTCTCTGACCTAGGACTGTGCCAATTGCATGATCACTTGCATCACATATTAGCTCAAATGGCAAGTCCCAGTTGGTTACAGAGATGATAAGAGCAGTGACAAGCTTGGCTTTCAAAGTTTCAAAGGCATGCAGATATTCTTGGTCAAAGACGAATGGAACATCAGTGGCCAAGAGATTACACAGGGGTTTTTCTTTTATGAACCGCCTATAAAATCCTGCATGTCCTAGGAAACTTCGGATTGCCTTAACACTAGTAGGTGGAGGCAAGCGTTCTATTACTTCCACCTTAGCTTGATCCACCTCTATCCCCTTATTTGAGATCCGATGTCCAGTAACAATGCCTTCATTTACCATGAAGTGGCATTTCTCCCAGTTTAGAACTAGGTTTATTTCTTGGCATCTTTTCAGGACCAGGGCCAGATGATCAAGACAAGAGTCAAATAAGTCTCCATAGACAGAGAAGTCATCCATGAATACTTCAAGGAATTTCTCTACCATATAAGAGAAGATGGATAGCATGTATCTCTGAAAGGTGGCAGGCGCATTGCATAGGCCAAATGGCATTCGTCTATAGGCGAACACGCCAGATGGACATGTGAATGTTGTCTTCTCTTGATCCTGTGGATCTACTGCTATTTGATTGTACCTGGAATATCCATACAAGAAACAATAAAAAGCATAACCTGCTAGTTTTTCTAGCATTTTGTCAATGAAGGGTAAAGGAAAGTAATTTTTCCTGGTGGCGTCATTGAGTCTTCTGTAATCAATGCACATATGCCACCCTGTAACTGTCCTTTTTGGGATCAGCTTATTCATTTTATTGTGAACCACTGTCATTCCTCCCTTCTTAGGAGCAACCTGGACAGGGCTCACCCATGGACTGTCAGAAATGGGATAAATAATTCCAGCCTCATAGAGTTTAGTGACTTCTTTCTACACTACTTCCTTCATAGTGGGATTCAATCGCCTCTTTGGCAGCAGGATTTTATGCATGCATCGGGCTGGGCTAATGCCCTTGAGGTCACTTATAGTCCACCCAAAGGCAGTCCTATGTGTTTTAAGCATTTGAATTAGTGCTTCTTCTTTCTGTGGCTCTAATGCAGAGCTTATGATCACAGGATAGGTATATCTCTCTCCCAGAAATGCATAATTCAGGGAGGAGGGTAATGGCTTAAGCTCAAGCTTAGGAGGCTTCTCCTTTTCCATAGAGGTTTCCATAAGTTCCTCTGAATCAGGCTGAGTATCATCAAAGATATCATCTAGCCCTTCCTTGAAGCTTTCGATCATGTTGACCTCTTTCACCAGGGAATCAATGAGGTCAATGCTCATGCATTCCTCAGGAATGTCTGGATGCTGCATATCCTTGACAACATTCAGTACGAACTTTTTCTCATTGACTCTTAGGGTTACTTCCCCTTTTTCAACATCAATGAGGGTCCATCCTGTAACTAGGAAAGGTCTTCCTAGGATAAGGGATGAACTCTTGTGCCCCTCCATGTACAATACCACAAAGTCAGTGGGAAAGACAAAGGGTCCAACCATGACAATCATGTTTTTAACTATTCCTGATGGTATCTTAATAGAACCATCAGCAAGTTGAAGGCACATGCGGGTTGGTTTGACTTCATCAGTCAAACTAAGCTTCTTTATTAGTGAAGCAGGTATTAGGTTGATGCTTGCTCCAAGGTGACATAGAGCTGTCCTTGTACAAGCATCACCTAGAGTGCATGGTATCATAAAGCTTCTAGGGTCTTTAAGCTTCTCTGGTAAGCTGTTCTGAATGATTGCACTGCATTCCTCAGTGAGGAGGATTATTTATGTCTCTCTCCAATCCTTCTTATGACTTAGAATGTCCATCATGAACTTTGCATAAGAAGGTATCTATTCAAGAGCTTCTGCAAAAGAATCTTTATCTCTAATGTTCTGAGATACTCCGCAAAGTGGGCAAACTGTTTATCCCTTTCCTCTTGACAGATTTTCTGAGGATATGGCATCATTGCCTTATAATCATCAACCTTGGTTGATGGAGGCCGAATGCCTTGTATGCGGGAATGGGGGTTACTATCTTGCTTAAGAGGGTTGTTATCACTGAATGACTGACCTCCCTTGCTTGGGCATTCAACGCCCATGCTGCTGCCCCCATGGGCATTTGAACGCCTAGTCTCTGCCCATTCCTAGCGTTCAATTCCAAGAGGGATACCTCTTTGGGCGTTTGAACGCCAGTCTCTGCCCTTTCTTGGCATTCAACGCCAAGAGGGTTGTCTCTCTGGGTGTTTAAACACCCAAAGTCATTTTGTGCAGAGACCTGGGTATCCTCAATGGGCTTTTCATTTTAATTGTACTAAGGTTGGGTGCTTAAGGTTTTCCCACTCCTTAGTTGGATAGCCTGGCATTCATCTGTTACCTGCTTAGATAACTGCTGCCTTGTTTGACTCAATTGGGCTTCTATATTTCTGTTAGAAGCCTGAGTTTCTCGCAGAGCCTCTTGCAGTTCCAGCATTTACTGGGCAAGGGCTTGCAGTTGCTGAGTTAATGGGCCATCCTATTTTGGAGGGTTAGGTTCAGCAACTACTACCTTAACCTCTCCTTTCATAGAGGTCTCAAGAGATGAATACAGATGCTGATTTGTGGCAACTGTCTCAATAAGCTCTCGAGCCTCTCCAATGGTCCTTTTTATGTGCATAGAACCACCAACAGAGTAATCCAAGGATATTCTAGCCATGTCTGAAAGCCTATAGTAGAAGATGTCCAACTGTACCCTTTATGAAAACATTTCAGTGGGACATTTTCATAGCATCCTCCTATACCTCTCCCAAGCATCATAAAGAGATTCACCATCTCCTTGTTTTTGAAGCCTTGGATGTCCAGTCTCAGCTGGTTCATCTTTCTTAGGGAAAAGTATTAGTTTAAAAACTTGTCTACTAACCGTTTCCAAGTTTTTAAACTAGCTTTAGGCTGGTTATCTAACCACTTTTTTGCTTGGTCCATTACAGCAAAAGAAAAAAGCAGTAACCTATAGGCATCTTGGTCTACTCCCTCACCGCGTACTGTATCAGCAATCTTTAAGAAGTCTGCCAAAAATTCTGTAGGTTCTTCCTAAGGAAGTCCAGAGTACTGGCAGTTATGCTCTACTAGAGTAATGAGTTGAGGGTTCACTTCAAAGCTACTAGCTCTGATGTGAGGTATGCTTATACTTCTTTCATAGAAGTTAGCAGAGGGATTTGTATAAGATCCTGGAGTTCTCCTGAACTCTTTATTCCTACTTGGGTTCATAAAAAAGAAAGGTAGAAGGAAAGGAAGAAGAAATAGGGATAGGAGAGATGAATAAGAATTAAAATAATTTTTTTGTTTTTATTTTATTTATTTATTTAAACCAAAATTAAAATTAATTAATTAAAAAAAATTTAAAATTTAATTATTAAATTTCAAAAATAGAAGAGAGAGAAGAGGAAGAGGATTTTCGAAAATTAGAGTTTTGAAAAAGAGAAGATATGTAATTAATTTAAAAGACATTTGAATTTAAGATTTGAAATTTGAAAAATTACAATTTAAATTTTGAAATTTGAAATTTGAATTTTAAATTTTGAAAAAGATTTTAAATTTGAAAAGATTTAATTTTGAAAATTAAAATTTGAAATTTAAATTTTAGATTTTGAAATTGAATTTTTGAAATTTTAATTTTAAATTTTTGAATTTTGAAAGTTGAAAGTTTAAATTTGAAATAAGATAAGATAAGAATTTTGAGAAAGATATGATTTTTAATTTTGAAAAGATTTGCTTTTTGAACATTAAAAGCTAAGATAAGATAAAATAAAAATTTAAAAATAGAAATCTGAATTTTTAGCTTAAAATTTCGAAAAATAGGGTTAGGATAAAAATAAAAAAGATATTTTTTATTTTTGAATTTAATGATGAAAGAGAAAAACAAGTAAAACACTCCAGACTTAAAACTTTTAGATCTAATGTCCCTAATTTTTGAAAACTTTTGGAGGGAGATACAAAGGAACACCAAACTTAAAATTTTTAAGATCAAATAACATAAAAGACTCAAGAACTCTTTGAAGACTCACAAGAACACAAAGAACAAAATTCAAAGACTCAAAGAACACAAGAACATATGAAGAACACCAAACTTAAAATTTTTAGAAAACTAAAAGCAAATTTTCTAAAATTATAAAGAAAAATAAAAGAAAACACCAAAATTAAGGATTTGACACAAGAATTAAACAAAGAAAGTATTTTTAAAAATTTTTAGAAAATAGAACTCAAAGAACACGAAAATAACACCAATAACAAAATAAAAGACTCAAACAAAAGAAGAAAGTGATAAAGAAGCTAAAGGTTGTGGTAAAGTTTAAAAATTTTTGGAATTGAAAAACAAGAACATATAAGACTCAATTCAAGAACAAAAATTAAACAAAGAAAAGAAAAATATTTTTGAAAAAGTTTTAAAATTTTTTATGAAAAAATAAGAGGAAAATAAAATAAAAATAAAAGATTCAAATAAAAAAAGAAAGTTATACTCTTGCAAAAATCAAAGATACAAAGACTCAAACCAAGAACACAAACAAAGAGTCAAACAGAGAAAAGACATTTTAAAAAAGGGTTTTAAAATTTTAAAAAATTTAAGGAAGAAGAAAACAAAAATTAAAAGACTCAAATATGAATCATAAAGAAAAGAAAATAAAAATTACCTGATCTAGGGTGCTAGACAATCCTTCAGTTTGTCCAAAATCAAACAATCTCCGGCAACGATGCCAAAAACTTGGTAGCACGATTCCCCACACCTTCGTACTGTTGTACTAGCAAGTGCACTGGGTCGTCCAAGTAATACCTGAGCGAGTCAGGGTCGATCCCACAAGGATTGTGGTTTGGAGTAAGCTATGGTTATCTTGCAGGTCTTAGTCAGGCAGAATCAAAAGGTTGGTGGATAAACTTTGAATGATTATATGTCATATATGGAGTTGTAAGAGTAATGTGTGAAAGGGGTAAAACCAATTGGATTAAATGATAGGAATAGAGTTGTAAGTTAGAGTTGCTTTGCCTTGCTGAATTAACTCTGGTACTACTGCTCTCTTTGCTTGTGAGTGATTTCTTCAATGGTAGGCTGTATGTGATTGACACTGGTTTGAGCAGTTGCCAATACTCCTCCGGATCTGAACCCCAGGTTTAGTGTGGATCCATCTCTACTTGAGGGTGAAGCGCGTACAATCCATTCTCTTTTATGATCCAACTCAAAATCCTATAGACAAGGTCAGAGCTTCTGGATCAGAGAATGCTGCATCTTTAGGATCTAGCCTCTACCACAGAGACCCTAATCTCCTTGGAAATCGGCTGAAGTGATGTCTCGAGAAGTCCCCAACGAAGTCGTGGATTAGCCGTCTGAGAGATGTATATTCAAGCTGTTGGTCGTCCTTGTCCAGTGAAAGACGCATTTTGACCCAAGTAGATGCGAGTGTTTGTCAGGCACATTCGTCTTAATGTGATGAATAGAGCTAATTGGTTAGATCATCCTATTCACCACGATGAAGTACGAATATACATCTTAGAATTAATCAAACACAGATTGAACAGAAATAGTAGTACTTTTATTAATTCATAGGACTCAACAGGGCTCTTCCCCTCAACCTAGGAGGTTTAGAAACTCATACTAAAAGTAAAAATACAAAGTAAACGAAAAAATAGGGGTGAATGATCAACGTGATTATGTAAAATACACTTTAAATACTAAACAGATGATTAGTAAGGGTAAAATAGTCTTTTTAGTGCTAAAATCCACTTATGGGGCTCACTTGGTGAGTGTTTAGGCTGAGCTTTGATGAGATCTACGTGCTAGGGGACTCCTTGGGCATTGAACGCCAGCTAGGGGGTCCTCTTTGGGCGTTTGGATGCCGGTCTCTGCTCTTTGGGCGCTGGATGCTTGGAAGGGGGCAGGAAGCTGGCGTTGGACGCCAGTTTTGGGCCTTCTAATCTGAAGTAAGGTATGGACTATTATATATTGCTGGAAAGCTCTGAAAGTCAGCTTTCCAAAACCATTAAGATCGCTCAATTTGGACTTCTGTAGCTCCAGAAAATATCTTCCGAATACAGGTAGGTCAGATTAGGACAACATCTGCAGAATCAGACTTCTGCTCCAGCTCCTCAATTTCAGCCAGAAAATACCTGAAATTGTACAAAAACAAAAAAACTAATAGTAGAATCCAAAAATGTGAATTTTACACTAGAACCTAAAAAAACATAATAAAAAGTAAATAAAAACTACTAAAAACTATATGAAAGTGATGTCAAAAAGCGTATAAAATATCTGCTCATCAGTGATCGAGGCCATGGGCCATGGTCATGAATCTCCTCTACTCCAGATCAAACACCATTGGCCGTGGTCATCTGATGAGCAGATATTTTATATGCTTTTTGGCATCATTTTCATATAGTTTTTAGTATATTTTATTTAGTTTTTATTAAGTTTTTATAGGTTTTAGTGTTAAATTCAGATTTTTTGATTCTACTATGAGTTTTTCTATTTTTGTATAATTTCAGGTATTTTCTGGCTGAAATTGAGGAGTTGAAGCAGAAGTCTGATTCAGAGACAGAGAAAGCACTACAGATGCTGTCCGAATCTGACCTTGCATTTGGAAGAGCTTTTCTGGAGCTACATAAGTCCAAATGGAGCACTCTCAACGGCTATTCAAATTTGACTTCCAGAGCTTTCCCACAATATATAATAGTTTATCCTTTGCTTCAGATTAGAAGGCCCAAAACTGGTGTCCAACGCCAGCTACCTGCCCCCTTCCAGTGTCCAGCGCCCAAAGAGCAGAGACCAGCATCCAAACGGCCAAAGACGAACCCCTTGCTGGTGTTCCACGCCCCAGAGACCTCATAGCACGTGGATGTCATCAAAGCTCAGCCCAAACACTCACTAAGTGGGCCCTAAAAGTGGATTTTAGCACTAAATAGACTGTTTTACCCTTACTAGTCATCTGTTTAGTATTTAAAGTGTATTTTACATAATCATTCGAACAACAACAAAAATCATCTAGACTTTACACATTATTTTCTAGTTTGACTCTGTATTTTACATCAGTATGAGTTTCTAAAGCTCCTAGGTTGAGGCGAGGAGCCCTGCTGAGTCCTATGAATTAATAAAAGTATTACTGTTTCTTCTTCGGTCCGTGTTTGATTTATCTCTAAGATGTATATCCGATCTTCAACGTGGTAGATAGGATGATCAGTGACAATCAGCTCTGTTCATTACATTAAGACGAACGTTTCTGACAAACACCCGCGTATACTTGGGTTCGTGTGAATACGTGACTGGAAAGCAAGAGCCAACAGCTATGTTTATACATCTCTCAGATGGCTAATCCACAACTTCGTTGGGAACTTCTCGAGACACCAGTACAGCTAATTTCTGGGGAGATTAGGGTCTCTGTGGTATAGGCTAGAATCCTAAGAAGCAGCATCCTCTGATCCGGAAGATTCGACCTTGTCTGTGGCGTTTTGAATAGGATCGACAAGAGAATGAACTGCTAGCTCTTCACCCTTCGTCAGATTAGATGACCACGGCCAAAGGGTTCAATCTGTAATAGAGGAGATCAATAACCACGGCCATGGCGTAGATCACATACAGCCTGCCGTTGAAGAAGATCATTCACAAGCAGAGAAGACAGTAGGATCAGAGTTAATTTAGAAAGGCAAAGCAACTCCAATCCTCAACTCTATCCTTAAAATATGAGCACCCTATTATAATAATCCCATAAATATTTATCCATCAACCTTCTGATCTGCCTAACTAAGACCTATAAGATAACTGATAAATTCATATTTTATGATATATTTTGTGCTCAATTTAAGTGATTTATTTAATCCTTCACCCACTTATTCATGTAAATTGCATGGTTTTACTTTCCCTTCCTTATTATGTGATGTATGCGAAAAACATGTTTCCTATGCTTTAAAAGTAATTAATTTAATTACCTGTTATTACCATTCGATGCCGTGATTTGTGTGTTAAGAAGTTTCAGATCTCCTAAGGCAGGAATGACTCAAAGGATGGAAAGGAAACATACAAAAAATGGAAGGAAAGCACAAAATGGAGTTTTTGAAGAAACTGGCAACGACGCGAACGCATGGACGATGCGGCCGCATGCCCAGCGCAAAAAGGCAGCGATGCGAATGCGTGACTGACACGGACGCGTGCCATGAGCAGAACGCAGATCACGCGCATGCGTGACCGAAGCAAACGCGTGACAAGGAAAACTCCCAAATGAAGCGACCGCGCGACCCACGCGGACGCGTGACAGACGCCACGTGCAGAAACTGCAGAAAATGCTACCAGCGATTTCTGAAGCCCTATTTGGCCCAGATCCAAGTCCAGAAAACACAGATTAGAGGTTATAAAGTGGGGAATGCATCCATTCAAAGGGGGAGCTCCAATTATTCATTTTTCATAGTTTAGATGTAGTTTTTAGAGGGGGAGGTTCTCTCCTCTCTCAGGTTTTACGATTAGGATTTCTTATTATTTCAATTTAGTATTTCAACTCTCTATCAGGTTCAATATTCCTTTTACTTTATATTTCTCTTTTACTTTCAGATACTTTAATGCTCTCATTTAATTACTTATGTTGCCAATTTGGCTTAAGAACTCTTCATGTTTAGTTTGATTTTCTCTTATTAATGCAATTGAGGTATTTCAGATTTGTGATTCTTATTTAGCTTTTTATATCCTTGGCTTTAATTGATTAACTGGAAATTCTTGAGTCATTAAACTTATCGTGATTGATTGTTATGTTCGCTAATTGAATTGAATTTCACTAACTCTAGTCTTTCCTTAGGAGTGGGCTATGACTTGGGAATCTAACTAATTAGTCCACTTGACTTTCCTTTGCTTTAGAGAAGGTTAACTAAGTGGGATTAACTTCAATTCTCATAAGAATAACTAGGATAGGACTTCCGAATTTTGATACCTTGCCAAGAGTTTATTTTATAGTTGTTTATTTATTTTACTTGTCATTTAAATTACTTGTTCCTTACCTTCAAAACCCCCAATTTACAAAACTCATAACTAATAATAAGAACATACCTCCCTGCAGTTCCTTGAGAAGACGACTCGAGGTTTGAATACTTCGGTTATCAATTTTTAAGGGGTTTGTCACTTGTGACAACCAAAACGTTTGTAAGAAAGGACTTTTGTTGGTTTAGAAGCTATACCTGCAACGAGGATTTATCTGCGAATTTCTAGACCACGCAAAAGTTCTCTCTTCAAAATGACGCCGTTGCCGGGGAACTGTAAACGTGTGCCTTATTATTGGTTATTGTCAATATTTTTCTTTTACTTGTTTATTTGTTTTTGTTCTTCTCTTTTATTTCTATTTAGCTACTATGAACTCTCACCCCTCTCGCTTTGAGTTTGGTTCTGAATTTGTTGAAAGGAATAGAAGCTATAACAGGAATATGCATCAAGGTCTAAGCAATCAAAGATGGATGGAGCCAAGAGGATCTGATCAACCCTTTCGGCAACAACACCTTCCAAGATATCTTGGACAAAGACCATTCTATAATGCATACCAAGCTGATAGATATGGTGGACCTCCTGGTAGTTACCAACAAGCCCCACCATGTGCTTATACACCATCCTCTCAACATAACTTCGAACCACCACACTCCAAAGCTCCTTTTCACCATTCACTACCGTGTGATCCTTATTTACCCCAATTCCAATCCAATTACTCCCAAACACCACCACTTCCCTATGTACCATGTCCATATCCATCACCTCAAGAATCACAGGCTCGCCTCAAGGAAACAGTAGATCAACTTCATACAAACCTTCATCAGCTGGAGCAAGCAATAAATCAATTATCTTCCAGACGTTTAGACACTCATGGAACTCCAATAGCTTTATGTGGAGAATCTAATGACGAACGTAGCATAAAGGAGACACTAGAAACCCCAGTGGGCAGTAATGAGCATAACTTTGTTCTGGAACAATTGGAGGAAGCTAAAATTATCCAAGAAGAAGAAGTACTGATTGAAGATTTAGGAGATACTGAACCTCCATGGGAATCCAGAGTTGTGAAAAATTCCGTCAAGGATGTTACTATTGATGCTAAGGAAGATAATGCACAACCCCCAAAGCAGGTATTTTATGAAGAACTAGACGGAATAACCCAAGATGCAAGTTTCCTTGATGATGATAGTCTCAAGTCAAGTTCTCCTTGTAATGAACTTGCACCCGCAAGTGAATTCTCTGAGATGGAAGAACCTTATCCAAGTGAATACGAAGATGATGTCAAGGTAGATTTCTCTCAACCTCCAGCTTATGACTTGAGTGACGAGGAAGACATAGAAGACGTTGATCAGGACGCAGTTGCAGTTGAAGAATCTTGTCAAGAAGTGGAGGAATTCACAGAAGATTACAAGGGAGTAGAACTTACAGAACCACTCGAAACACCTATCCCAAGGCCATTACCACCTAATACAAGCTTCAAGTGGGTACAATCCTTAACCTTTATCTTTTCTTTCCCACTTGAATATGGTTTGCTTGAAACAGATGGCCAGCTTAGAGCTCTCTGCGGCTTTAAGAGTAAGAGGGAAATAGCTCGTACTCAGAGCTGGTGCGCAAGATTCAATAAGGTTCCACACTTCAATTCGAAGTGCACGGATTGGTATCATGTTCAATTGAATGGGTCTCGGAAGACGTTTGGTCATCCTGGTGAGAATCTAATTTCTAAACCGCCTGGATGGAAGAATATAGATCAAGACAATGGTGGATTTAAAAGCAAAGTTTGGGATCCTGGAATCTATTCTGGCATTCATCACCCCGGGAGTCTGAGAATCTGTTTGAAGCTGCTCAAAAGCTTTACATGCCTAGTTTGGGACCCCGGAGGCTGTTGGCATTCTAAACATTGGTGGAGATTTCTGGATGAATTTAAGCACAATCCACCACAACGAAAAGCTCATCAAATGTCCAACTTAAGGACTTTAACTAAAAGTGCTAGGTGGGAGACAACCCACCATGGTATGGTCATTTCTTTTTCAATTATTTCGTGTTGTTTGTTTTTATATTATGTTATTTTCATTGAACCTGAATGTTATTCATAGCATTTGCATCAGCATTGCATACCATAACTGCATAATTTTATATAAAAAAAGAGAGAAGCGTGCGACGCGACCGCGTTGCTCACGCGTTCGCATCAGTTGCGAAAACTACCTCCCACGCATCTGCGTCAATCACGTGAACGCATGATCTGGAAATTGGCGTAAAAATCCAACGCCCAGAAATCTGGGCTGGAATCGTGCGGCTGTTGTGCATTTAGCACAAAATGGCCACGCGTTCGCGTCCCTGGCGCGAACGCGTCACTTGCACAAAACTCATCCCATGCGAAAGCGTGAGCGACGCGTTCGCGTCGCATGGACATTGTGGCCCCTTAATTGAAGACAGAGACTTGCGCTGAAACGACACTGGAACTGTGTGTTTAGCACAAATTCCAGCGACGCGACCGCGTGCCTCACGCGTCCGCGTCATCCATCTTTCACACATTCCATGCATTCACGTCCATCACGCGACCGCGTCAATCCCATTTCACCCTAGTCACGCGACCGCATGCCCCACGTGTTCGCGTGGATTTAAATTCACTAACCCCTAGTCACGCGAAACCTACCCCCATCGCGCCCCCATTCCCTTTCCCCCCCCCCCCCTCTCTGCTCCCCACCCGTACCCGAAACCCCCTGCCACCACGAACAGCCGCCCACCACCGCGCCAACCTCCCTGTTCCACCACCGCGCCGCCGCACCCCCTTTCACCACCGCCATCTCTCTGATCCCTACCTTAGTTCATACGCATACCAGGTTCCGCCAAATGCCACTTTTCTTTCATTCATAGTTAGTTGCATATTTTTCAGTTTATGTTCAAACTTAGGATAGTTAGAGATGCATGTTGTAGTGGATTCTAGGTGGTTAGGTAGCTAGGATGTGGTTAGTAGATTTAGGCCTGATAATTGTGCCATACTTGTTGTTTGTTTTACCTATTCTGCAATTTTGGTCTGGCTGTGATGTTATTACTGTTCATATGCTATTCTTTCGTATTTCATACTGCTATTGAGACTGTTCCTTACTGTTCCTACTATCTGTGTCTATTTGCAGCTTTATTTAAATTCATATGAACTGTTTTTCTTACTTATTATTTTCCGGGAACATCCAATTTTAGCCGGAATGCTGCCCAATTTTCTGTAAATTGTTTCATTTTTACATTCAGGAATTGGTTTTGGCAATTTTCAATTTTGCACTACTCAGCTACAACTAAACCAATTCATGAATGCACGGGCCAGCATTCCTTTTCCTTTCAATTTCCTGGTTCATAAAATTGCACTTTTGATGATTCGATTTCATTTTTGCTATTTCTATATCTATAAGAATCATTATCAACCTGATATCCTTGCTTGAATTTGAGTTGATTATTCTTTAAAATTGAGAATTTATTGTTACCTAGGAATCAATTCTCATGCCACTTACTTCACCCTTCTTTTCACTAACTCACTACTTTACCTTCCTAACTTTCTTTTTCACTCCTAACTATTTTAACTTTCAAACTTCTCTGTTCAGTTTTTATCTAATTACTTTAACTTTCTAACTCAAGGCATGTTTATTGTTTTTCCTAATTAACATGAATTCTATTTATATTACATTTTGGATTGTGATTTCTTATCTCAGATTTTTTAACTCCGAAACAATCCAAAATCTACATTTATTTAACTAATTTCATTATTCTACTGCTCTTTTGTCACTATGTGCTTATATTGTGATGAGCGGATATTTTATACGCTTTTTGGGGTTAATTTCATATAGTTTTTAGTGTGTTTTAGTTAGTTTTTAGTTTATTTTTAGTAGTTTCTAGGCAAAATTCATATTCCTGGACTTTACTATGAGTTTGTGTGTTTTTCTGTGATTTCAGGTATTTTCTGGCTGAAATTGAGGGAGCTGAGCAAAAATCTGATTCAGGCTGAAAAAGGACTACTGATGTTGTTGGATTCTGACCTCCATGCACTCAAAGTAGATTTTCTGGAGCTATAGAACTCCAAATGGCGCGCTTTCAATTGCGTTGAAAAGTAGACATCCAGGGCTTTCCAGAAATATATAATAATCCATACTTTGCTCAAGGATAGATGACGTAAATTGGCGTTCAACGCCAGTTCCATGTTGCAGTTTGGTGCCCAGCACCAGAAACAAGTTACAAGTTGGAGTTCAACGCCAGAAACAGGTCACAACCTGGCGTTGAATGCCCAAAACAGCCCAGGCATGTGAGAAGCTTAAGTCTCAGCCCCAGCACACACCAAGTGGGCCCCAGAAGTGGATTTCTGCGCTATCTATCATAGTTTACTCATTTTCTGTAAACCTAGGTTACTAGTTTAGTATTTAAACAACTTTTAGAGAGTTATTTTGGATATCATGACATTTTAGATCTGAACTTTGTACCTTTTGACAGCATGAGTCTCTAAACTCCATTGTTGGGGGGTGAGGAGCTCTGCTGTGTCTCGATGAATTAATGCAAGTATTTCTGTTTTCCATTTAAACATGCGTGTTCCTATCTAAGATATCCATTCGCACTTCAATATGAATGTGATGAACATGACAATCATCATCATTCCTCCACGAACGCGTGCCTGACAACCACTTACGTTCCACCGTAGAATGAATGAATATCTCTTGGATCTCTTAATCAGAATCTTCGTGGTATAAGCTAGATTGATGGCAGCATTCAAGAGAATCCGGAAAGGCTAAACCTTGTCTGTGGTATTCCGAATAGGATTCAGGGATTGAATGACTTTGACGAGCTTCAAACTCACGAGTGTTGGGTGTAGTGACAGACGCAAAAGGATAGTAAATCCTATTCCGGTACGATTGAGAACCTGCAGATGATTAGCCGTTATTTTATTGTTTTCCTAACTAAGAGTTACAAGATAACCATAGATTGCTTCAAGCCAACAATCTCCGTGGGATCGACCCTTACTCACGTAAGGTATTACTTGTACGACCCAGTGCACTTGCTGGTCATGTGTGCGAAATTGTAAGAGAGTAACAATTTTGTGCATCAAGTTTTTGGTGCCGTTGCTGGGGATTGTTTGAGTTTGAACAACTGACGGTGAATCTTGTTGCTTAGATTAGGAAATTTTTGTCTTTTGGGTAAGAGTCTTTTATTTTCTTTTCAAAAATTTTTTTAAAAATAATTTTTCTATTAAATCTCGTGCTAAACTTTAAGTTTGGTGTGTTCTTGTTGATCTTCCTTTATTTTTCAAAAATTTTATTTTGGTTTTCTAAAAATTTTAAGTTTGGTGTTCTTTCTTCATATTCGTGTGTTCTTGTGAGTCTTCAAAGTACTCTTGAGTTTTCCTTGTGTCTTGATCTTAAAATTTTTAAGTTTGGTGTTCCTTGGTGTTTTCCCTCCAAAATTTTCGAAAACAAGGAGCATTAGATCTAAAAATTTTAAATCTTGTGCTATCTTATTGTTTCTCTCTTTCCTCTTTAAATTCAAAAATATCTTTTCTCTCTATTTTTAAAACAAATTTTCGAAATTTATTTTTAAAATTCAGATTTTTTTTCAAAATTTAAAATCTTTTTCAAATCATATCTTTTTCAAAACATCCTGACCACTTTCTCCCTCCTCATTTTTTTCGAAAATCTTCACCTATTTTATTTATTTTATTTTAATTTATTTTGTTCTCAAAATAATTATATAAATAAATAAATAAATAAAAATAAAATTTTTTATTTTACATCATCTCCCTTTCTCCATCATGGATCTAAGTGGAAATGAACAGTCCAGGAGGACTCTGGGGTCATATGCTAACCCCTCTACTGCTTCATATGGGAGTAGTATCTGCATACCCTCCATTGGAGTCAGTAGGCATCCAAGGCTTTAAACAAGGAGATAATGAATCTCTTTATGATGCCTGGGAGAGATACAGAGAGATGCTATGAAAATGCCCCTCTGAAATGTTTTCAGAGTGGGTTTAGTTAGACATCTTCTATTATGGGCTTACAGAAAGAGCTCAGATCTCCCTAGATTACTCAGCTGGTGGATCTATCCACATGAGAAAGACAATTGAAGAAGCTCAAGAGCTCATTGATACAGTTGCTAGAAATCAGCATCTGTACCTAAGCAGTGACCCTTCCATGAAAGAAGAGGCTAAAACAGTAACTGCTGAACTCGGTCTTGCAGAGCAAGCTGCTGAATTCAATCAGCAATTGGATTTTCTAACAAAGCAGTTAGCTGAATTCAAGGATAAACTACAAGAGACAAGGATGGCTAATATAAACATGGAAGTACAATTAAAGCAAACAAAGCAGCAGCTGTCAAAACAAATAACAGAAGAATGCCAAGTAGTTCAATTAAGAAGTGGGAAAGCACTAAATACCCCACATCAAGGCAGCAGGAAACCAAGAAATGAGCAAACCACCCAAAATCCATCTGAGGACAGTAAGAGCCCAGGAAAAATAATTCTGGCGCTAAAACGCCAGAAGTTGGGTGGAAGGCTGGCGCTGAATGCCCAGACCATGCTCAGGACTGGCGTTCAACGCCAGAAACAAGCAAGGATCTGGCGTTGAACGCCCAAAAGAAGCACAGTTCTGGTGTTCAAATGCCAGGAACAGATGAGGAGCTGGCGTCTAACGTCACTCCAGCTTCTAACTCTGGCACTCAATTGCCAGTGAGGGATCAGACACATACAAGTGCTGATAACAACCCATCTAAAAAGGCTTCTTCAACCACTTCTATAGGAAATAAACTTACAGCAACTAAGGTTGAGGAATATAAAGCCAAGATACCTTATCCTCAAAAACTTCGCCAAGAGGAGCAGGATAAGCAATTTGCTCGCTTTGCAGATTATCTCAGGACTCTTGAAATAAAGATTCCATTTGCAGAGGCACTTGAGCAAATACCTTCTTATGCCAAGTTCATGAAAGAGATCTTGAGTCATAAGAAAGATTGGAGAGAAACTAAAAGAGTTCTCCTCACTGAAGAATACAGTGCAGTCATTCTAAAAAGCTTTCCTGAAAATCTTAAAGACCCTGGGAGTTTTCTGATACCATGCACATTAGAAGGTAATTGCACCAAGACAGCTTTATGTGATCTTGGGGCAAGCATCAACCTAATACCTGCATCCACTATCAGAAAGCTTGGTTTAACTGAAGAAGTTAAACCAACCCGGATATGTCTCCAACTTGCCGATGGCTCCATTAAATACCCATCAGGCGTGATTGAAGACATGATTGTCAGAGTTGGGCCATTCGCCTTTCCCACTGACTTTGTAGTGCTGGAAATGGAGGAGCCCAAGAGTGCTACTCTCATTCTAGGAAGACCCTTCCTAGCAACTGGATGAACTCTCATTGATGTCCAACAGGGGGAAATAACCCTGAGAGTCCATGATGATGAGTTTAAGTTGAATGCTGTCAAAGCCATGCAGCATCTAGACACATCAAAAGACTGCATGAAAGTTAATCTTATTGACTCTTTGGTAGAAGAGATCAACATGGCTGTGAGTCTCGAATCTACCATTTGAGCTAATGTATGATGCCAGTGATCACGCCATTGGTGCAGTACTGGGGCAGAGGCATGACAAACTTCTGCATGTCATTTATTATGCTAGCCGCGTTTTAAATGATGCCCAGAAAAATTACACAACCACAGAAAAAGAATTACTTGCAGTGGTTTATGCCATTGACAAGTTTAGATCCTACTTAGTAGGATCAAAAGTGATTGTGTACACTGACCATGCTGCTCTTAAATATCTACTCACAAAGTAGGATTCAAAACCCAGGCTCATAAGATGGGTGTTGCTTCTGCAAGAGTTTGATATAGAAATAAGAGACAGAAAAGGGACAGAGAACCAAGTGGCTGATCATCTATCCCGGATAGAGCCAATAGAAGGGACATCATTCCCCTCTCTTGAAATCTCTGAGACCTTTCCGGATGAGCATTTGTTTGCCATTCAGGAAACACCATGGTTTGCAGACATTGTAAACTACAAAGCTACAAGGTTCATTCCCAAGGAGTACAGCAGGCAATAAAAGAAAAATTAATTACTGATGCAAAGTACTACTTGTGGGATAAACCCTATCTCTTTAAGAGATGTGTAGACGACATAATCCATAGGTGTGTGCCTAAAGAAGAAGCACAAAGGATCTTATGGCATTGCCATGGGTCACAATATGGAGGTTATTTCGGAGGTGAGCGAGCAGCCACCAAGGTCCTCCAATGTGGCTTCTACTGGCCTACACTCTACAGAGACTCCCGAGAGTTTGTGCGTAACTGTAACAGTTGCCAGAGAGCTGGTAATTTGCCTCACAGTTACGCCATGCCTCAACAAGGAATCTTGGAGATTAAATTGTTTGATGTATGGGGTATTGATTTCATGGGGCCTTTCCCACCATCATACTCAAACACTTATATTCTGGTGGCAGTTGACTATGTATCAAAATGGGTTGAGGCCATTGCCACACCCACCAATGATACTAAAACAGTGCTAAAATTCCTCCAAAAACATATATTCAGCAGGTTTGGTGTCCCCAGGGTACTAATCAGTGATGGGGGCACTCACTTCTGCAACAAACAGCTTTACTCTGCCATGGTCCGGTATGGGATTCGCCACAAGGTGGCGACTCCATATCATCCACAGACAAATGGGCAAGCTGAAGTCTCTAACAGAAAACTAAAAAGAATCCTGGAACGGACTGTAAGTACCCGTAGAAAGGATTGGGCACGAAGCTTGGATGATGCTCTGCGGGCTTACAGAACAGCATTCAAGACTCCTATAGGGACCTCTCCATACCAACTTGTGTATGGTAAGGCATGCCACCTGCCCGTGGAACTGGAACATAAAGCCTACTGGGCAACCAGATTCCTAAACTTTGATGCCAAATTAGATGGAGAAAAAAGATTGCTCCAGCTAAATGAGCTAGAGGAATTCAGATTCACTGCTTTCGAAAACGCCAAGCTTTATAAAGAAAAATAAAAAAAAGTGGCATGACAGAAAGCTGTCATCTAGAATCTTTGAACCAGGACAAAAGGTTCTGTTGTTTAACTCTAGGCTCAGGCTATTCCCTGGGAAACTGAAGTCCCGGTGGAAGGGACCATATGTGATTACAAGTGTATCACCATATGGTTATGTGGAGCTTCAAGATATTGATTCTGACAAGAAGTTCATTGTTAATGGACAGAGAATCAAGCACTATCTTGAAGGAAATGTTGAGCAAGAGTGCTCAAGGCTGAAGCTAGATTAAAAGCTCAGCAAGGTCTAGCTAAAGACAATGAAGAAGCACTTGCTGGGAGGCAACCCAACCATGGGGCATCACCTCCTCTAAGCATTTTGCCCTATTCTTGATTTTATTTGTTTATATAAAGTTCACTGATACTAAGGTAAAGAGTCAATTGTATAATTTCACAGGGTTATAGAAGGATTCTGCACACAAAACAGAGAAAAAGAGCTCACTAGCAAGAAAACACCAGTAAAAGTCTTTTTTGGGCGTTCAACGCCCAAAAGAAGCATCCACTGGGCGTTGAACGCCAGTAAGGATAGCCATTTGGGCGTTAAACGCCAGAAAGAAGCATCTTCTGGGCGTTGAACGCCAGAAAGAAGCTCCTTCTGGGCGTTTAACGCCAGATTTACAGCGTCCTGGGCGTTCAGAAAAATGCCCAGTGACAAAGGAGTTCCTGGCGTTCAACGCCAGAAAGAAGCAACAGCTGGGCGTTGAACGCCCAGGAGAAGCAGCAGTTGGGCGTTCAAATGCCAGGATGGTGGGGAGGAGGTAAATTCATTTTTTCTTCATATTTTTCATTTTAATCTTAATTTTCATGTTTCAATTCATGATTTCTTGCATAAACATGTTACGAACCCTGATTTCTAAAATTCCTAATTTCTAAAAACCCTTCTTTAAAAATATTAAATGTATCTTAATCCTTAAGCACAAATTCTTTTTTCAATCCAATTCAACTCTTTTTTAAAATTTTCAAAACAAATCTATCTCTTTTCATTCAAAAATCTTTTCAACTAATCAATATCTTTTTCAAATCTCCATATTATCTTTTTCAAAAATCCAATTTTATCTTTTCCAAAATATCTTTCATATCTTTTCAATTTTAAACTATATCTTTTCTTATCATACTTATTTTTTTAAATCATATCTTCTATCTTATCTTTCTCCCTATTTTTGAAAACCCCCCTCCCTTTTAAAAACCCATTCGGCCTCCTTCCTCTCATCCACCATCCTACACTAGCTCTCCTTCTATCCCTCTCCTTTCTTTTCTTTTGATTGAGGACAAGCAAACCTCTAAGTTTGGTGTGTTTATCCGTGATCACTAAACCATACCCACTAAGATCATGGCTCCTAAAGGAAAACAACCCACTCCAAGAGGCAAGAAAGAGAGTGTTCCAAAACCACTTTGGAATCAAGGGAAGTTCTTAACTAAAGAACATTCAGACCATTATTACAAAATAATGGGTCTAAGATCAGTGATCCCGGAAGTTAGATTCGATATGAAAGAAGACGAATATCCGGAGATCCAGGAGCAAATTCGAATCAGGAACTGGGAGGTCCTAGCTAATCCTGAAACGAAAGTGGGAAGGAATATGGTCCAGGAGTTCTATGCTAATATGTGGCAAACAGACAAGCAAAGACTATTTGGATCTGCTCTCTATGACTATCGGACCTTGGTCAGAAGAAAGATTGTTCATACCCACCCTGACAAGATCTGGGAGATCTTAAAGCTACCTCAGCTGAAAGATGATCCAGACTCCTTCAATAGGAGAATGATGAGAACAGACAAGGGCCTGGATAAGATTCTAGAGGATATATGTATCCCTAGAGCCAGGTGGACCACCAGCACGAAGGGTGTCCCAATTCAACTCAAAATAGAAGATCTCAAACCAGTCGCCAGAGGATGGCTGGACTTCATTGGGCATTCTCTGCTGCCCACTAGCAACCGTTCTGAAGTCACTATTAGAAGAGCAGTGATGATCAATTGCGTCTTGATGGGAAAAGAAGTGGAAGTTCATCAACTGATTTCAACTGAATTTTACAAAATTGTAAACAAAAATTCCAAAGATGCCAGGTTGGCTTATCCAAGCTTCATTTCTATGCTCTGCAAGGACGCTGGAGTAAGGATGGGAATAACTGAGTATACCTCAGTTGAGCGGCCAATCACCAAAGCATCAATGGAAAAACAACAAGCACAGGATGACCCCATCAAAAAGAGAACACAGGAAATTCTCCCAGAAATCCCTCAATCTGAATACTGGGAGTATCTTGAAACATCTATTACCAAGATGCAAGAAGCTATGGAACAAATACAGAAAGAACAGAAGGAACAAAGTAGCATTCTTTGCTATTTGCTTAAAGAACAGGAGGAGCAAGGGCGTGATTTAAGGGAATTGAAGCACCAGAAATTATCTCTTGAAGGACCAAGCACCCCGCAGATTAGAGGAACATCCACTTCCCAGAACAGAGGTTGTTAAATTCCAATCTTAGCCTTAACTCTGTGATAACTGTTTTTATTTTAGTTTTACCTTAGGAGTCATATAGTAGTAATTAGTATCCATATTTTTTATTTTATCTCCAATTAAGCTATAATTTAATTTTATCATCATCATTAAACATGAATAAAATAGAAGAATTTCTTTAGAATAAGAGGCAATATTTTTCGAGTTTTTTAATAAGATAAATTCTAATTATTTACATGTGGTGGTAATGCTTTCTGTCTTCTGAATGAATGCTTGAACAATGCATATGTCTTTTGAATTTGATGTTTAAGACTGTTAAATATGTTGGCTCTTGAAAGAATGATGAACATGAGACATGTTATTGATAATCTGAAAAATCATAATAATGATTCTTGAAGCAAAAAAAAGCAGTGAATACAAAAGCTTGCAAAAAAAAAAAAAGAAAAAGAAAAAGCAAGCAGAAAAAGCCAAAGCCCTTAAAACCAAAAGGCAAGGGTAATAAAAAGGACCCCAAGGCTTTGAGCATCAGTGGATAGGAGGACTTAAAGGAATAAAATCATGGCCTAAGCGGCTAAACCAAGCTGTCCCTAACCATGTGCTTGTGGCGTGAAGGTGTCAAGTGAAAACTTGAGACTGAGCGGTTAAAGTCAAGGTCCAAAGCAGCCAAGACTCATAAAAGTAGCTGTGTTCAAGAATCAACATACTAAACTAGGAAAATCAATAACACTATCTGAATTTTAAGTTCCTATAGATGCCAATCACTCTGAGCTTCAATGGATAAAGTGAGATGCCAAAACTGTTCAGAAGCAAAAAGCTACTAGTCCCGCTCATCTAATTAGAATCTGAGCTTCACTCAAAAACTCTGAGATATTATTCCTTCTTAAATTATTTGTATTCTATTTTATTTATCTAGTTGCTTGAGGACAAGCAACAGTTTAAGTTTGGTGTTGTGATGAGCGGATATTTTATACGCTTTTTAGGGTTAATTTCATATAGTTTTTAGTGTGTTTTAGTTAGTTTTTAGTTTATTTTCAGTAGTTGCTAGGCAAAATTCATATTTATGGACTTTACTATGAGTTTGTGTGTTTTTCTGTGATTTCAGGTATTTTCTGGCTGAAATTGAGGGAGCTGAGCAAAAATCTGATTCAGGCTAAAAAAGGACTACTGATGCTGTTGGATTCTGACCTCCCTGCACTCAAAGTGGATTTTCTGGAGCTACAGAACTCCAAATGGCGCGCTCCCAGTTGCGTTGGAAAGTAGACATCCAGGGCTTTCCAGAAATATATAATAGTCTATACTTTGCTTAAGGATAGATGACGTAAATTGGCATTCAACGTCAGTTCCATGTTGCAGTCTGGCGTCCAGCGCCAGAAATAAGTTACAAGTTGGAGTTCAACGCCAGAAACAGGTCACAACCTGGCGTTGAACGCCCAAAACAGCCCAGGCACGTGAGAAGCTTAAGTCTCAGCCCCAGCACACACCAAGTGGGCCCCAGAAGTGGATTTCTGCGCTATCTATCATAGTTTACTCATTTTCTGTAAACCTAGGTTACTAGTTTAGTATTTAAACAACTTTTAGAGAGTTATTTTGGATATCATGACATTTTAGATCTGAACTTTGTACCTTTTGACAGCATGAGTCTCTAAACTCCATTGTTGGGGGTGAGGAGCTCTGCTGTGTCTCGATGAATTAATGCAAGTATTTCTGTTTTCCATTCAAACATGCGTGTTCCTATCTAAGATATCCATTCGCACTTCAATATGAATGTGATGAACGTGACAATCATCATCATTCCTCCACGAACACGTGCCTGACAACCACTTACGTTCCACCGTAGAATGAATGAATATCTCTTGGATCTCTTAATCAGAATCTTCGTGGTATAAGCTAGATTGATGGCAGCATTCAAGAGAATCCGGAAAGGCTAAACCTTGTCTGTGGTATTCCGAGTAGGATTCAGGGATTGAATGACTGTGACGAGCTTCAAACTCGCGAGTGCTGGGCGTAGTGACAGACGCAAAAGGATAGTAAATCCTATTCCGGTACGATTGAGAACCTGCAGATGATTAGCCGTGCGGTGACAGCGCATCTGGACCCTTTTCACTGGAAGGATGGATGGTAGCCATTGACAACGGTGATCCACCAACACACAGCTTTCCATAGGAGGACATGCGTGCGTGAATCAGAAACAGAGGAAAGCAGAATTTCAGAAGACAAAGCATCTCCAAAACTCCAACATATTCTCCATCATTGCATACAAGTATAATTTGTGTTCTGCCCTTTTATTCCTTGCAATCAAATTTGATAAGTGAATTATTTTATTGTTTTCCTAACTAAGAGTTACAAGCGATGCACGGAAAACTTGTCTCTCAACAAATCTCCCTTCGGCAAGTGTACCAAATTTGTCGTCAAGTAAAAACTCACAATAGAGTGAGGTCGAATCCCACAGGGATTGATTGATCAAGCAACTTTAATTAGAAGAATGTTCTAGTTGAGCGAATTTAGAATTTGGGTTGAGAGTTGCAGAAAATAAAATGGCGGGAATATAAATAACAAAAAAGTAAATGCTAGAATTAAAGGACTGGAAGTAAATGACTGAAAATAAATTGCAGAATTGTAAATGGGAATGGGGGATTTGCTCATAAAAGTAAACGGCAGAAATTAAAGAGAATGGGTAAGATCAGAGATGGGGAATTCATTGGGCTTAGGAGATGTTGCAATTCTCCGGATCAAGTTCATTTTCATCTCTTCCTCAATCAATGCACTCATTGATCTCCTTGGCAATCTTAAGTGATTGAATTACAATTTTTTGCAATTCAATCTCTCAAATCCTGATCAATAGCCAATTCCTTGGTCAATTGCTCATGAGAAGAGATGAAGTATGGTCACTGATTATACCACATGCATTTCCCAAATCAAGTATTGAGAGGGTTATAGTCACATACCCATCCAAACCCAATTTGGTCCAGCATGAGAAAGTATTTCTAGCTTGATCTCTTCATTCCTCTTTCAAGGTTCAAAAGAGATCCAAGTTTGAATAGCTTCTCTTCCAAGATAACTACTCAATTGGATTAAGATCGAAAGCTTTCAAGTAAAATCAAGAGAAAAGATAGAAGAAGAATAATGAAAATTAGTATTGATCCATCAAATTACAACAGAGCTCCCTAACCCAATGAAATGGGTTTAATTGTTCATAGCTCTTGAAAATGAAAACAAAGATGGAGAATACATCATAAAACTCGAAAATGCAGAGAAAGTAAAATACAGAGAGTAGTTCTCTTTTTCCAGCCTCCAGAACTCCTTTTACAATTCAAAGCTACTCCTATATATACTACTCTTCTCAGTTTCTAGTTTGCTCTTCAAGTCTTGGGCCTTTGGATCTTGAGTTTGAAGCAGTTCTTTTCTTCATTTGGGCTTGGCTTTACTTGCAGAGAGAAAGTGCTAAGTGGGCAGAGACTTCAGCTCAGGGCGTTAGGGGTGTTAACATTTATTGAAAGTATAAGTTCGAGAACGTTAGTGACACTTAACATTTTCACTAACGTTCCAATGTACCCCTTTGCCTCACGTTAGAGCCCACGTTAACTATGTTAACGTGGCTTCTAACGTGGCCTTGCCAAACTTCGAGAACGTTAGTGACACTCAACATTGTCACTAACGTTCCAGTGTGCCCCTTTTTGCTTCACGTTAAAGCTCCACGTTAACTAGGTTAACGTGGCTCCTAACGTGGCCTTGCCAACCTTCGAGAACGTTAGTGACACTCAACATTATCACTAACGTTCCAATGTGTCCCTAGATCTCACGTTAGAGTCCACGTTAACTAGGTTAACATGGCTTCAACGTGGCCATTCTTAGCCATCCCAACGTTAGTGACAATGTTGAGTGTCACTAACGTTGGCTCATCATTCATTCCTCATCGCTAGCTTCCACGTTAACTAAGTTAACGTGGAAGTTAACGTGGCTCCTTGGGGGGTTGTGTGGTTGCTTCCAACGTTAGTGACAATGTTGAGTGTCACTAACGTTGGCGACAACTCTCACTTCTTACGTTAGCTCCCACGTTAACCAAGTTAACGTGGGAGTTAACGTGGTGTGTTGCATCCTTAGGCCATCGTTAGTGACAATGTTGAATGTCACTAACGTTGGCTTCTCTTCCCCCTTTAACGTTAGAGGCCACGTTAACTAGGTTAACGTGGGCTCTAACGTGGCCACTCATGAGTGTTTGCCAACGTTAGTGACATTCAACATTGTCACATTAGAGTTCACGTTAACTTAGTTAATGTGACTCTTAACATGGGAAATGATGGCTATGAGAGTGTCATTGGCAATCACTTTTCTCATTAACCTTGCAAGTTTCCTCCCTTTCCTTGCTTCCTTTGGTCCTGAAATCAAGCAATAGAGTGCATCAAAGTTCTACTCCAAGTCATGGGCAATGCAACATACAATTTGTCACTAAATTCATGCAAAAACCTCATGAAATAATGTAAAATGCATAATGTATGCTTGAATCAAGGTGTAGGTGAATATCGAGAGCTTATTTATCCAAGTAGATCCCTCACACAGGAGCACCACAGACACTTGTCTCAAGGTCCAAACCATTGGTGCCTAGCCTTATTGCTTACTCTTTTTCTTTTGTTTTACACTTCCACTATTCTTTCCCTTTTCTCTTATTAGGATCTTGTCATCTACTTAGTCTCATGGGTATATCCAAAGTCAAGTATTTAGGATAGATAGTTGTCCTCCTAACCTTGTGGTTGAACCAACTTAGCTACTTATGACTACCCCAAAGATTCATGAATGCACTTCCACATTATGAACTCTACTCTGGTCTTTTAAAAACAATCATTCTCTCTTCATTTAATTCAAAAGAAACAAGCATACAAGTAAGTTAAGTAAGGATGCAGTAACATAAAGACTAGCACACATAGACCTATTCAATACCACAAACTTAAAAGACATGATTGAAAAAGGTTTAAACATAACATGGAAGCAAGTTCTATTTCACACAAGATCTTCCTTATTTAAGACATAGAGAAAGATGGAACAAAGAAGGAGCTCCACCACCTTTTACTGTTGTGGATGTCCATGCTCCTCTGGGTGGATTCTTGTTGCTCGTTTTGTCTTTGTTCCATCCTGTTGAATGCTTCTCCCCATTATTATCCTTGGCTTAGTTGCTGTTCCATCATTTGCCTTTGCCACTCACCTTGCTGAGTCATCCATCTTGAAAGTGTTTCCTCTTGTTGCCCCATCATCTGTAGTTGAAGCTCTTTCTGTGCTCCTTGGCTTTCTAAATATTGTCTAGACAAGCCATCAATGGCCTCCTGCAATTGGTGCATGTCCAAGGTCTGTTGTGCTTGACCCTCTGAGACTTGGCCTTCCACTACTTGAGGGGCTATCCTCTTTCTTTGCTTCCGTTGAGGCAGGGGGATGCTGCAGCATTCATCCTTCGGACTGTTATTAGAATGCCTTCCTTTATCCAAACGGGGTCCTCATCTTCAAAAACCACCCTAGCTTTCTTGCATATTCGGTAGATAGTGCTGGGGTAACCTAATGTTCCTCTTGAGTCGCTTTTCTCTGCCATCTTTCTAATGCCTTGAGCTATGATCTCATGAACTTTGATTTCTCATCCGTTGAGTATACAATGCACCATTGTTTCTCTCTCGAGATTCACCTCCGAGTTGTTTGCAGCTGGGAGAATAGACCTCCTCACTAGCTCAAACCACCCCTTAGCTTCAGGAGTGAGGTCTGTTCTCTTAATGAACTTTGGTTTATTTTCTGCACCCCTTTCCCAGTCAGCTCTTGGTACACAAAGGTCTCGTAAAAGCTGGTCATAATTGGGGTTGTTGTCCAATCTTGAGTGATAACTTTCTTCTTCAAACGGTATAGACCGTAGCTTCAATGCCCTCATTACACTCATGGGACCAAAATCTACCATTGTTCCTCTCACAAAGCTTGTATATGACTCATCTTTCTTATCATATCTGACTGCATTTGCATAAAATTCTCTTATGAGATTTGAAGAGGTTGTGAGGGAATGGAGGGTGTAGATTGATGAAGTGGTCACTTGATGGACGGTTAGGGTTATGCATGGCTAGAAGACAAGGATCATCACTTTATGATGGGGATTGCTCGGTCTTCTAGGGGTTCCATTTTTTTCAATGTTGCATAGCAACATTTTCCAATGTATTCCCTCTTTAGAACAAGTGTGTAACCCCTCCTCTTGTGGTGTCCGAACCTTCTTTGTCTGGTTGTCCAATCTATCCCTTTTTATGCTCCTTTTCCTTTCCTTTAAAGATTTAAAATAAGGAAATTAATATCATAAAAAAAATTCAAACTCTACGGCTAGAATACAAGGGAAGAAAGGATTTGATTGTTTATTTATGAATTCCAACTAACTAACTAACTATTGGTGGGTCCTTATATGCATTTTGGTGGCACCATGGGGTGACACCAAACTTAGTTTGAAGCAATGTGATGAAAGGTTTTGTTCAAAGCTCCCAAGACTAGTATGCATCTTGGTTTGCTTTAAACATCAAACTTGTTCTTTACTATATACTGCATGATAAAGATTTCACCAAATGTTGTCAAGTTTGGGTTGAAATTCATAAACATTGATTTATTCATTATTTTAAAAACATATAAAACATGGGTTGCCTCCCATGAAGCGCTTCTTTAGCGTCACTAGCTTGACGTTTTTCCTTCATCAGGGTGGTTGGGTAGGTTGTAATGGTTGGGCGGGGTTGGTTTGTGAATGGAATTGGTTGTTTTGTGGTTGTGTGTTCTGAAAGTGGTATGACTCTTGTGGGTAGTGGATTGAGTTTTGTGGATGGTGAAATGAATTGTATGAATTTTGGATAGACTTTTGTGCTGAGGCATACTCAAATGATGAAGGATATAGGCATGTGAAACTTGGAGGTGAGGTTGTATAATTGAGAGGTGATGGCTCTTGATGAATGGGGTATGAATGAGTGAAATCTCTTTGACTTTGATCTTCCCAGCCACAACTTGAGTAGTGATCAAATTCATCAAAATATGGACCATTTTGTGACCCTGGGAAGCACCCCATTTCATGTTCTTGATACTTCCACCCACCATGAGCATAGTAAAGTGAATCATTCTGTGGTGGTGGAGAGTTTCCCATGAAATTTGATTGACTAGAATATGATGGATGCTCCTTTCTTTCCTGCAGAAAGCTCTGTCTCAAACAATAATCACCAAAAGAAATTGGAATCTCTATTGTCACAGATGAGGAAATTTCCAGTGAGGCAATAACACAAACAGTTAGTTAGCAAAAGAAAATAAAGAAATAAAAGAAAACAAAGACAAAAGAAAAGTGTCTAATCTATTAAATCAATCAACCGGTAGTTTGTTAATCACAATTAATCCCCGGCAACGGCGCCATAAATTTGATGCACGGAAAACTTGTCTCTCAACAAATCTCCCTTCGGCAAGTGTACCGAATTTGTCGTCAAGTAAAAACTCACAATAGAGTGAGGTCGAATCCCACAGGGATTGATTGATCAAGCAACTTTAATTAGAAGAATGTTCTATCATTCATTCCTCATCGTTAGCTTCCACGTTAACTAAGTTAACGTGGGCTCTAACGTGGCCACTCATGAGGGTTTGCCAACGTTAGTGACCATGTTAAGTGTCACTAACGTTCTCGAAGGTTGGCAAGGCCACGTAAGAAGCCACGTTAACGTAGTTAACGTGGAGCTTTAACGTGAAGCAAAAAGGGGCACACTGGAACGTTAGTGACAATGTTAAGTGTCACTAACGTTCTCGAAGGTTGGCAAGGCCACGTAAGAAGCCACGTTAACGTAGTTAACGTGGAGCTTTAACGTGAAGCAAAAAGGGGCACACTGGAACGTTAGTGACAATGTTAAGTGTCACTAACGTTCTCGAAGGTTGGCAAGGCCACGTAAGAAGCCACGTTAACGTAGTTAACGTGGAGCTTTAACGTGAAGCAAAAAGGGGCACACTGGAACGTTAGTGACAATGTTAAGTGTCACTAACGTTCTCGAAGGTTGGCAAGGCCACGTAAGAAGCCACGTTAACGTAGTTAACGTGGAGCTTTAACGTGAAGCAAAAAGGGGCACACTGGAACGTTAGTGACAATGTTAAGTGTCACTAACGTTCTCGAAGGTTGGCAAGGCCACGTAAGAAGCCACGTTAACGTAGTTAACGTGGAGCTTTAACGTGAAGCAAAAAGGGGCACACTGGAACGTTAGTGACAATGTTAAGTGTCACTAACGTTCTCGAAGGTTGGCAAGGCCACGTAAGAAGCCACGTTAACGTAGTTAACGTGGAGCTTTAACGTGAAGCAAAAAGGGGCACACTGGAACGTTAGTGACAATGTTAAGTGTCACTAACGTTCTCGAAGGTTGGCAAGGCCACGTAAGAAGCCACGTTAACGTAGTTAACGTGGAGCTTTAACGTGAAGCAAAAAGGGGCACACTGGAACGTTAGTGACAATGTTAAGTGTCACTAACGTTCTCGAAGGTTGGCAAGGCCACGTAAGAAGCCACGTTAACGTAGTTAACGTGGAGCTTTAACGTGAAGCAAAAAGGGGCACACTGGAACGTTAGTGACAATGTTAAGTGTCACTAACGTTCTCGAAGGTTGGCAAGGCCACGTAAGAAGCCACGTTAACGTAGTTAACGTGGAGCTTTAACGTGAAGCAAAAAGGGGCACACTGGAACGTTAGTGACAATGTTAAGTGTCACTAACGTTGGCGACAACTCTCACTTCTTACGTTAGCTCCCACGTTAACCAAGTTAACGTGGGAGTTAACGTGGTGTGTTTCATCCTTAGGCCAACGTTAGTGACAATGTTGAATGTCACTAACATTGGCTTCTCTTCCCCCTTTAACGTTAGAGGCCATGTTAACTAGGTTAACGTGGGCTCTAACGTGGCCACTCATGAGTGTTTGCCAACGTTAGTGACAATGTTAAGTGTCACTAACATTGGCTCATGGCTCAACTT
>NC_029794.2:52699385-52699484 GCF_000816755.2 Arachis ipaensis
AGAGTGCATCTAGTCCAAGTCATGGGCAATGCAACATACAATTTGTCACTAAACTTATGCAAAATCCTCATGAAATAAAGTAAAATGCACAATGCACAA
>NC_029794.2:52702010-52712310 GCF_000816755.2 Arachis ipaensis
GACAATGTTAAGTGTCACTAACGTTGGCTCAACTTTCCTTTTCCACGTTAGAGTTCACGTTAACTTAGTTAACGTGACTCTTAACGTGGGCAATGATGGCTATGAGAGTGTCATTGGCAATCACTTTTCTCATTAACCTTGCAAGTTTCCTCCCTTTCCTTGCTTCCTTTGGTCCTAAAATCAAGCAATAGAGTGCATCAAAGTTCTAGTCCAAGTCATGGGCAATGCAACATACAATTTGTCACTAAACTTATGCAAAATCCTCATGAAATAAAGTAAAATGCACAACGTATGCTTGAGTCAAGGTGTAAGTGAATATCTACCCAAAACTAGCTTATTTCCTAAGAAAATGCATGAAACTAACCTAAAAACAGTAAAGAAAAGGTCAGTGAAACTGGCCAAGATGCCCTGGCATCAACAAGATAACCATAGATTGCTTCAAGCCAACAATCTCCGTGGGATCGACCCTTACTCACGTAAGGTATTACTTGGACGACCCCGTACACTTGTTGGTTAGTTGTGCGAATTTGTGAAGAACTGTGATTTCCAATTTCGTGCACCATATTGCTATTATTCTATTTGCCTACTTGTTTTCCTGCTTTTGTTCTTTCATTGTATCCTGCAATTTCCGCTTTTCAGGATGTCTGACCCTCAAAGAAAAGGAAAAGGAAAAGCCACCACTGGCAAAAGGAAAAGAGGCAAATCCTCTATGTCCATCCTGGACATTATGCATGATGACTCATGGCGGGAAAAGTACTTTACCCCGCAGGAGAAGGCTGACCAGCTCCTCACTGCCACAGATCCAGTAAAATTTACAAACAGATAATGTGAGCTGAAGTATCCAGTGTTTGCCACCTCCAGGAACCTGTACCTGGAGCAAACTCTGAAAATTCCAGAAGAACTATAGCAGTACACCTCCGATCAGATCAAACAGAGAGTCTGGTTCTTCTTGGAGAGAAACCTGACAGAGGTCAATGCTTCTTGGGTCAAAGAGTTTTACTGCAAATATTTCAAGACTATCCTGGATGCAGTGCACCTCAGAGGGAAACATATATTGGTAACTGAGGAAGCCATTGAGGACATCCTCCACCTTCAGCCTAAATCAGATCAGCCTGACGGTTACCAAAAGGCTGAGGAGGATATGCACTTTATGCGATTTGACTGGGATGCTGTCAAGCAGAGAATAGCCTTTGACCCTACTGTCCCATGGGTCATGGGAAAGAACACAACAATGCCTAAGGGAATCAAGCTTATGTATCTGAATGATGAGGCTCGGCTCTGGTACCAGATCCTGAGAAACTTTGTTATGCCGAGTACTCATGAGACGGAGCTGCCTGCTACTATGATCACCCTCATCTGGTGTGTGCTGGAGGGTAAGGACCTGTATCTGCCACGATTCATCCGGCACTATATGGCCAGGGTCCATGTCAGAGGCACTCTTCCTTTCCCATATCTGATTACCCAGCTCAGCCGTCGAGCTGACATGCCTTAGGAGCTTGCTGATGAGAAGCCACCTGCTGCAGACCGCAAGAAGATTATCCCACACAGCAGGAAGTTTCAAGCTTTAGGCTTTAGACCTCCATTCCTTCCTGCTTCTGATGATATAGCCACACCTTCAGCTGCCCCTTCTTCGTCTACTGCTGCCCCAGCTACCACCACTGCACCTCCACCTGCCCCTGAGCCCATTTATCACTTGGTGCATCGACTCTTCGCCCGCTTGGACCCTATGGAGTGTTGCAACAAGCGACGCTATGAGCACCTCAAGTTGATGATCCGATCTGGCGGTGACATCCCCTCCAAGCCTGACACCCCTTCTGATACATCTGAGATGGAGGAGGACGATCACGAGGAGGAGACACCTACCCAGGCTGCCCAGGCAGGACCAGAGCAAGCTGCGCCACAGCAGGGGAAGCCACACCAGATACAGGCCACAGATCCCGAGATTCCTATACAGTCAGAGCCTCCACTGCAGCAGACAGATCCTCCTACCCTTATCCAGTCTGCAGATCCTCAGGCCACCACAGAGACACCAGCAGCCCATCCTTCCGGTGATGACGCTCCTTCACACCCAGCTTGAGTGAGCATCGGGGACGATGCTTTATTTTAAGTGTGGGGAGGTCGCCATCTCTAGCGTATTTTTTTGGTGAACCACTACAGACTCTTTTATCTTATTTTGTTTATTTTTCTGTATTTTTATCTGTATTTTTATTTTTATCTTTCAGTACTTATACATTGTTCTTTTCATGTATTTTTACTTTATTTCTGCATTTTGCACCTTAGTTCATATTTTAGCCTTTTAGTTTAGTTTGCAATTCTAAACCTTTTAGTTATAGAATATGTGGATTAATTACTATAGTTTACCCTTTTAGCATATAATAGTTTGGTTTAATTGAAAATAAAAAAAGGAAGTAAATCAGAGACTTTAACATAATAAAACAATCCACACACCTTTGTATATATAGCATTACATATTAGTTAGTTAACAACATTTCATCAAGGAACAACACTGAGATTTTAAGGGCCACCCTAAGAATTACATTGAGAATAATGGGAACTCTTAATTTTTACTTGCATGACGTATATAACTGATATATGCTGTTTGAGCTGGAGAACACACAGCCTGTGAGTTTTGAGCTTAATTGTATGGTTGCATTCAAACCATAAATTTTATTCCTGTGTGTTTTACCCTTCTTTTTCATTCTGATGTTCTTTACTTTGTTTTAATCTATATGTCCAATTATAGAATATAGATACATACTAAGAGATGATTGAGGCCATCATTTGAATTTTTCCTCACTTATCCCAAATTAGCCTACCTTTTACATCACCCTTGTTAGCCCCCTTGAGCTTTTTTAATCCCCTCTTGTTCTATAAACCACATTACTAGCCTTAAGCAGAAAAACAAAATATGAATCCCAAGTTGAATCCTTGGTTAGCTTAAGATAGGTATTGTGTATAATTTAAGTGTGGGGAAACTTTATGGGAACATGGATGATAGAAACAAGGTAGAAATTTAAAAAGAATAAGTTGTTTCAAAAACAGATTTGGCAAGCATGCTCATGTGAAAGCAAAATAATTGAATTACCATGTGCATTGAAAAAAAAAGTTTTCAGTATTTAAATAAAAGGGGATACAAAAATTCCCCAATTGCAAAATAAAAAGAATCAATGCACATGGAAAAAAATTAAAACATAATGCTTGAGTTTGCAATACAAAGTGGAAAAATTTGGGCAAATAGGTTAAAGAAACTTTTGATTTATAAAGTATGTATGTTAGGGGAGATCTTAAACTAATCAAGGATTCACTTATTAGCTCACTTAGCCCTATACATATACCCTTACCTTTACCTTGGCCCCATTACAACCTTGGAAAAGACCTCATGATTTTTGTATGACTGTATTCTATAATTGTTGATTGGTTAGATGAAGAACAAAGTTATAGAAAGTAAGGATAGAAAAAGAATAGAGTGATTAACGCACTAAACACTGAGTGACTAGAGAGTAAACACAAATTCCAGTGAGGGTTCAATAGCTCATCACCATATATCTCTGCTTAACTGTCAATTGTCTTGCAAGTTTGTGAATTATTTTTATCCATCTCAATTGTAAAAGTGCTTTAACATTATCTAAGGTTTGGCTATGCATATATGATTCCTTGAGAATATGAATTAATTTAACTACATGCAAGCTTTATATTCAAGTAAATGATAACAATAATTGCATGACTCATTTAGGTAGTTTGCATTTAGAATAGAATGCATTGCGTGAGATTCCACCACTTTACCTTACTCTTTATCTTGGATTTAGCATGAGGACTTGCTATTATTTAAGTGTGGGGAGGTTGATAAACCCATATTTTATGATATATTTTGTGCTCAATTTAAGTGATTTATTTAATCCTTCACCCACTTGTTCATGTAAATTGCATGGTTTTACTTTCCCTTCCTTATAATGTGATGTATGCGAAAAACATGTTTCCTATGCTTTAAAAGTAATTATTTTAATTACCTGTTATTACCATTCGATGCCGTGATTTGTGTGTTAAGTAGTTTCAGATCTCCTAAGGTAGGAATGACTCAAAGGATGGAAAGGAAATATACAAAAATGGAAGGAAAGCACAAAATGGAGTTTTTGAAGAAACTGGCAGCGACGCGAACGCATGGATGACGCGGCCGCATGGCCAGCGCGAAAAGGCAACGACGTGAACGCGTGACTGACGCGGACGCGTGCCTTGAGCAGAACGCAGATGACGCGCACGCGTGACCGAAGTGAATGCGTGACAAGGAAAACTCCCAGATGAAGCGACCGCGCGACCCACGCAGACGCGTGACTGATGCCACGTGCAGAAACTGCAGAAATGCTACCAACGATTTTTGAAGCCCTTTTTGGCCCAGATCCAAGTGGGAGAATGCATCCATTCAAAGGGAGAGCTCTAATTATTCATTTTTCATAGTTTTTATGTAGTTTTTAGAGGGAGAGGTTCTCTCCTCTCTCTTAGGTTTTAGGAAGGATTTCTTATTATTTCAATTTAGTATTTCAACTCTCTATCAGGTTCAATATTCCTTTTACTTTATATTTCTCTTTTACTTTTAGATACTTTAATGCTCTCATTTAATTACTTATGTTGCCAATTTGGCTTATGAACTCTTCATGTTTAGATTGATTTTCTCTTATTAATGCAATTGAGGTATTTCAAATTTGTGATTCTTATTTAGCTTTTCATATCCTTGGCTTTAATTGATTAACTGGAAATTCTTGAGTGATTAAACTTATCGTGATTGATTGTTATGTTCGCTAATTGAATTGAATTCCATTAACTCTAGTCTTTCCTTAGGAGTGGGCTAGGACTTGGGAATCTAACTAATTAGTCCACTTGACTTTCCTTTGCTTTAGAGAAGGTTAACTAAGTGGGATTAACTTCAATTCTCATAAGAATAACTAGGATAGGACTTCCGAATTTTCATACCTTGCCAAGAGTTTATTTTATAGTTGTTTATTTATTTTATTTGTCATTTAAATTACTTGTTCCTTACCTTCAAAACCTCCAATTTACAAAACTCATAACCAATAATAAGAACATACCTCCCTACAGTTCCTTGAGAACACGAACCGAGGTTTGAATACTTCGGTTATCAATTTTTAAGGGGTTTTTCACTTGTGACAACCAAAACATTTGTAAGAAAGGACTTTTGTTGGTTTAGAAGCTATACCTGCAACGAGGATTTATCTGCGAATTTCTAGACCACGCAAAGTTCTCTCTTCAATAACCATAGCTTACTTCAAACCACAATCCTCGTGGGATCGACCCTGACTCACTCAGGTATTACTTGGATGACCCAATGCACTTGCTGGTATAGCTATACGAAAGTGTGGGGATTCGTGCACCATCATCCAATTTGACGGAGGGTGAAGCTCTAGCAGTTCATTCTCTTGGCGATCCTACTCAAAACGCTGATGCCAAGGCATCTTAGCCTAATTTTATTAGTCTTTTTCCTTTGTTTTTAATAGGTTTTATACACTTTCTTGGGTTACAAGTAAGCCATTTGGGTAGAAATTCATGTGTATTTGGATTCAATCAACCATGAGTAAATTGATGCATTTTCATGAGGTTTTGTGCTATAATTGCTTATATGTCAATGATGATAAGAAGTCTCATGAGTTTAGCATAGCTTTGATGCATTTGTTGATTGATGACAGGTGACCAAAAGGCTTGGAGGAAGGTTGAGGAAAGGGGATGACAGAAGGCAGCAAAACCACCCTGGGAAGAGCTCAAGTTTGTGCCAATGTTTGCCTCAAACTTGAGATCAAACGTTGGCTTAAGAACAAGCCCTGGAGAAGACAACGTTTGCACCAACGTTTGCCTCAAACTTGAGGTCAAACGTTGGTTCAAAAATATACCCTGGAGAAGCCAAAGTTTGTGCCAACGTTTGCCTTAAACTTGAGGTCAAATATTGGTTCAACAACAAGCCCTGGAAAAGCCAAAGTTTGCGCCAATGTTTGCCTCAAACTTGAGGTCAAACGTTGGCTCAAAAACTAACCCAGGAGGAAGCGAAGTTTGCACCAACGTTTGCCTCAAACTTGAGGTCAAACGTTGGCTCACAAATACACCAGGGGGGACTTAATGTTTGCGCCAATGTTTGCCTCAAACTTGAGGCCAAACGTTGGCACAATAACTACACCAGGGGGACTTAACGTTTGCGCCATTGGTTCAACAAGAAGCCCTTGAGAAGCCAAAGTTTTCACCAACGTTTTCCTCAAACTTGAGGTCAAACGTTGGCTCAAAAACTAACCCTGGAGGAAGCAAAGTTTGCGCCAACGTTTGCCTCAAACTTGAGGTCAAATGTTGGCTCACAAATACACCAGGGGGGACTTAACATTTGCGCCAACGTTTGCCTCAAACTTGAGGCCAAACGTTGGCACAATAACTACACCAGGGGGACTTAACGTTTGCGCCAACGTTTGCCTCAAACTTGAGGTCAAACGTTGGCTGCAAAATGGCTTGGGAGAGAGCACGTTTGAGCTCACGTTTGACCTCAAACGTGAACTCAAACGTGAGTGACAGAAAAGCACCATTCTGCATAATTTTAACACACAAACGTTTGAGTTAAAGTTTGCCTCAAACGTTGACTCAAACTTGAAAGCTCCAAAGTCCAAATTGCAAACAGATTTCTTCTCAAGTCCAAGAGCAATCAACTGAGGCTATCTTCAATCCAATTCCATCATGGCCAAGGCCCAAATTCAAGGCTTAATGATCAATAGAAGGAAGTGTATAAATAGAAGTTAGTTTGATTTAGAATGGACGGCAACTTTTACTTTTGAATTTTTTACTTCTGTTAGAATTTTGAATTGTAATTTGGAGAGCTTTTATTCGGATCCTGGAGAATTGGGAGGGGAATTGAGTTCTCCTCTCCTCTGGGTTTTCTTGTTTTCTTTTCTGCAAAGCTTTACTTGAGTCTTGGGTGTTGAGAATTGAGGAAATTCTATCTCAATCTCACCTTGAGATCTCTCTTTGTTTCTTTCACTGCACCATTGGAGAAATTCAGATTTAAATTTGCTTCTTCTACTGTTTGATTTTAAATTCACTTGCAATTGATCTTTGAGTTGGATCAAGGAAGGCAGTGAGATCTAGACTTGGTTTTCTAGTCTCTTGACCCCTGAGATCTGGAATTTCCTTTTAATTCATCTATTGACTGCTTCTTCAAGCTAATTTACTTTTCTATTTGAGATCTACTCCAATTCAATTCACCTTTTACTTTCCTGCTTGTTGCAATTTCCTTTTCTCTGTTTAATTTCTGAAATCCCGATTCCCAATTCCTTTTACAATTCAAGCAATTTACATTTCTTGCACTTTAAGATTCAGCTCTTTTAATTCTTCTGCACTTTAAATTCTTGTCAATTACTCCTCTCCCTTTACATTTCATGCAATTTAACTTTTGTTGGATACAAATCACTCAAATCAACTCTTGTTCGCTTGACTAAATCAACCACTAAACCAAAATTGCTCAATCCTTCAATCCCTGTGGGATCGACCTCACTCACATGAGTTATTATTACTTGATGCGACCCAGTACACTTGCCGGTGAGTTTTGTGTTGGATCGTTTTCCACACATCAAACGCCACAGACAAGGTCGAATCTTTTGGTTCAAAGAATGCTGCTTCTTTGGGTTCTAGCCTCTACCACAGACACCGTAATCTCGCCAAAAATTGGCTGAACTAGTGTCTTGAGAAGTCTCCAATGAAGTCGTGGATTAGCCGTCTGAGAGATGTATAATCAAGCTGGCGGTTCGCACTTTCCAGTTACATATTCACACGAACCCAAGTAGACACGGGTGGTTTTCAGGCACGCAATCCGAGTATGATGAACAAAGCTGATTATCACTGATCATCCTATTCACCATCTTGAAGAACGAGTATACATCTTAGAAATAAATCAAACATGGATCGAAGAGAAACAGTAATACTTTTATTAATTCGTAGGACTCAGCAGGGCTCCTCCCCTCAACCTAAGAGGTTTAGAAACTCATACTGATTGAAAATACAATGGTGAAACTCGAATATGGTGTAAAGTCTGTAGAAAAGTTTCAAAAGGTATAAATCTAATCCCTTAAATACTAAACAAATGACTAGTAAGGGTAAAACAGTCATTTTAGTGCTAAAATCCACTTCTGGGGCCCAGTTGGTGAGTGTTTGGGCTGAGCTTTGATAAGATCCACGTGCTATGAGGCCTCTAGGGTATTGAACGCTGGCTAGGGGGTCCTCTCTGGGCGTTTGGACGCTGGTCTCTGCTTTGTGGGCGCTGGACGCCTGGAAGGGGGCAGGAGGCTAGCGTTGGATGCCAGTTTTGGGCCTTCTAATCTGAAACAAAGTGTAAACTATTATACATTGCTGGAAAGCTCTGCAAGTCAGCTTTCCAAAGCCGTTGAGAGTGCTCCATTTGGATTTTTATTGCTCCAGAAAAGCTCTTTCGAATGCAGGTAGGTCAGAACCGGACAGCATCTGCAATGTTTTCTCTGTCTCAGAATCAGACTTCTGCTCTAGATCCTCAATTTCAGGTAGAAAATACCTGAAATTGTAAAAAAAAAACAAAAAACTTATAGTAGAATCAAAAAATGTGAATTTAACACTAGAACCTATAAAAAAATAATAAAAACTAAATAAAAACTACTAGAAAAAATATGAAAGTAATGTCAAAAAGCATATAAAATATCCGCTCATCAGTGATCAACGCCATGGGCCATGGTCATCTGATGAGCGTATATTTTATACACTTTTTGACATCATTTTCATATAGTTTTTAGTATATTTTATTTAGGTTTTATTAAGATTTTATAGGTTTTAGTGTTAAATTCACATTTTTGAATTCTACTATGAGTTTTTGTGTTTTTGAACAATTTCAGGTATTTTCTGGCTAAAATTGAGGAGCTGGAGCAGAAGTCTGATTCAGAGACAGAGAAAGCACTGCCGATATAAAATATCAGTGATCAACGCCATGGGCCATGGTCATCTGATGAGCGTATATTTTATACACTTTTTGACATCATTTTCATATAGTTTTTAGTATATTTTATTTAGGTTTTATTAAGATTTTATAGGTTTTAGTGTTAAAGTGTTAAATTTCTTTTCTGTAATAGTTCATACTTTACTTTGGATTAGAAGGCCCAAAACTGGTGTCCAACGCCAGCTACCTGCCTCCTTCCAGGCATCCAGCATCCAGCACCCAGAGACCAGCGTCCAACCGCCAAAAGAGGACCCCCTAGCTAGCGTTCCACACCCCAGAGACCTCATAGCACATGGATGTCATCAAAACTCAGCCCAAACACTCACTAAGTGGGCCCCAGAAGTGGATTTTAGCACTTAATAGACTGTTTTACCCTTACTAGTCATCTGTTTAGTATTTAAAGTGTATTTTAAATAATCATTCGAACAACAACAAAAATCATCTAGACTTTACACATTATTTTCAAGTTTTACTCTGTATTTTACATCAGTATGAGGGTCTAAACCTCCTAGGTTAAGGACAGGAGCCCTGCTGAGTCATATGAATTAATAAAAGTACTACTGTTTCTTCTTCGATCCGTGTTTGATTTATCTCTAAGATGTATATGCGATCTTCAACATGGTGGATAGGATGATCAGTGACAATCAGCTCTGTTCATCACATTAAGACGAACGTGCCTGACAAACACCCGCGTCTACTTGGGTTCGTGTGAATACATGACTGGAAATCACGAGCCAACAGCTATGTTTATACATCTCTCAGACGGCTAATCCACGACTTCGTTGGGGACTTCTTGACAAACCATTATTTTATGTTTTACATTGTGTTAAATTGTGTGGTTTTATCAAATCTTCACCCACTTATTCATTAAATAAGCATGCATTTATAATTCCTTCCTAAAAATACTTTATGGTTGAAAACTTGCTTCCTAGAGACTTTTAATTTTGTATTTTAATTCTCCTTTATTCCATTCGATGTCGTGATCTGTGTGTTAAGTGTTTCAGGCTTTATAGGGCATGAATGACTTGGAGATTAGAAAGGAAGCTTGCAAAAAGGGAAGGAACACAAGAAATTAAGGAGATGACCAGCGAGAAGTAACGCGGACGCATGGCTCACACGAGCGCGCGACATAGAGGAAATTGCAGTGACGCGGACGCATGGCTCACGCGACCGCGCGGATTGGAAATGGCACTAGTGATGCGAAGGCGTGGACGACGCGCACGCGTGGCGAGGAAAAATGCTGGATGACGTGAACGCCTAGATGACGCGATCGCGTGACATGCGCGATCTGCAGAATCTGCA
>NC_029794.2:52713031-52741657 GCF_000816755.2 Arachis ipaensis
AACGGCTGCGAAAATTTGACTTCCAGAGCTTTTCTGTAATATATAATAGTTCATACTTTACTTTGGATTAGAAGGCCCAAAACTGGTGTCCAACGCCAGCTACCTGCCTCCTTCCAGGCATCCAGCACCCAAAGAGCAGAGACCAGCGTCCAACCGCCAAAAGAGGACCCCCTAGCTAGCGTTCCACACCCCAGAGACCTCATAGCACATGGATGTCATCAAAACTCAGCCCAAACACTCACTAAGTGGGCCCCAGAAGTGGATTTTAGCACTTAATAGACTGTTTTACCCTTACTAGTCATCTGTTTAGTATTTAAAGTGTATTTTAAATAATCATTCGAACAACAACAAAAATCATCTAGACTTTACACATTATTTTCAAGTTTTACTCTGTATTTTACATCAGTATGAGGGTCTAAACCTCCTAGGTTAAGGACAGGAGCCCTGCTGAGTCATATGAATTAATAAAAGTACTACTGTTTCTTCTTCGATCCGTGTTTGATTTATCTCTAAGATGTATATGCGATCTTCAACATGGTGGATAGGATGATCAGTGACAATCAGCTCTGTTCATCACATTAAGACGAACGTGCCTGACAAACACCCGCGTCTACTTGGGTTCGTGTGAATACATGACTGGAAATCACGAGCCAACAGCTATGTTTATACATCTCTCAGACGGCTAATCCACGACTTCGTTGGGGACTTCTTGACAAACCATTATTTTATGTTTTACATTGTGTTAAATTGTGTGGTTTTATCAAATCTTCACCCACTTATTCATTAAATAAGCATGCATTTATAATTCCTTCCTAAAAATACTTTATGGTTGAAAACTTGCTTCCTAGAGACTTTTAATTTTGTATTTTAATTCTCCTTTATTCCATTCGATGTCGTGATCTGTGTGTTAAGTGTTTCAGGCTTTATAGGGCATGAATGACTTGGAGATTAGAAAGGAAGCTTGCAAAAAGGGAAGGAACACAAGAAATTAAGGAGATGACCAGCGAGAAGTAACGCGGACGCATGGCTCACACGAGCGCGCGACATAGAGGAAATTGCAGTGACGCGGACGCATGGCTCACGCGACCGCGCGGATTGGAAATGGCACTAGTGATGCGAAGGCGTGGACGACGCGCACGCGTGGCGAGGAAAAATGCTGGATGACGTGAACGCCTAGATGACGCGATCGCGTGACATGCGCGATCTGCAGAATCTGCAGAATTCGCTGGGGGCAATTTCGGGCCCTGTTTTGACCCAATTTTTGGCCCAGAAAAGCAGATTAGAGCCAGGGAACATGCAGAGACCAGAGAACAACATTCATTCCGCAGAATTTTAGTTTTAGATCTAATTTCACTCCTCCTCTAGGTTTTCTCTCTACACATTCATAGTTCTTAGGATTTTGATTTTATTGCTTTTTGGATTGGGATATTGAGGAGAGTTATTACCTCCGCCAAGACTTTATTATTCTAGTTCATTTTCCTTACTTATCTCTTACTCTTCTATGTCCTCAATTTATTCAGAATTATTATTGGATTATTTTTATAATTTATTAATACAAGAACTATTTTTATTTTTAATTGATCTTTTGAATATTATTTATCATGTCTTTCTTTACTTCCCCTTCTTATGTTATGAAGTTTACAATCATAATGAGTGAGTAGTTCCATAACTTGATTGGGAGTTGATTGAAAGGAAGACCTTGAGTTGGAATTCTCAAGAGAAAAATTGTAATTGGGTTTATTGTTGGATTGTCCTCTAGTCACTGACACTAATCCTTTCCTCTACCTAGTAAGGGATAAATAAACAGAATAACCTTCAATTATCAATTAATCTTGAGAGTACTCCAACAAGAATAGGGCTTCCAACTAATCTACTCCCAGTTGATGAGCAGATAATTTATACGCTTTTTGGCATTATTTTTAGTATGTTTTTAGTAGGATCTAGTTACTTTTAGGGATGTTTTCATTATTTTTTATGTTAAATTCACATTTCTGGACTTTACTATGAGTTTGTGTGTTTTTCTGTGATTTCAGGTATTTTCTGGCTGAAATTGAGGGACTTGAGCAGAAATCAGATTCAGAGGTTGAAGAAGGACTGCTGATGCTGTTGGATTCTGACCTCCCTGCACTCAAAGTGGATTTTCTGGAGCTACAGAACTCGAAATGGCATGCTTTGAATTGCGTTGGAAAGTAGACATCCAGGGCATTCCAGCAATATATAATAGTCCATACTTTGGCCAAGAATAGATGACGTAAACTGGCGTTCAACGCCAGCTTTCTACCCAAATCTGGCGTCCAGCGCCAGAAAAGGAGCCAAAACCAGAGTTGAACGCCCAAACTGGCACAAAAACTGGCGTTCAACTCCAAGAAGGACCTCTACACGTGCAACACTCAGGCTCAGCCCAAACACACACCAAGTGGGCCCAGGAAGTGGATTTATGCATCAATTACCTACTCATGTAAACCCTAGTGACTAGTTTATTATAAATAGGACCTCTTACTATTGTATTAGACATCTTTGGTCTCAGTTTTAATCCATTGTTCATCTTAGGAGACTATTGATCACGTTTCAGGGGGCTGGCCACACGGCCATGCCTGAACCTTCACTTATGTATTTTCATACGGTAGAGTTTCTACACTCCATAGATTAAGGTGTGGAGCTCTGCTGTTCCTCAAAGATTAATGCAAAGTACTACTGTTTTCTATTCAATTCATCTTATTTCACTTCTAAGATATCCATTCGCACCCAAGAACGTGATGAAGGTGATGATTATGTGTGACGCTCGTCATCCTTTTCCTTTATGAACGCGTGCCTGACAAACACTTCTGTTCTACATGAAATAAGCTAGAATGAATATCTCTTAGATCTCCTAACCACAATATTCGTGGCGTAAGCTAGAATGATGGCGGCATTCAAGAGAATCCGGAAGGTCTAAACCTTGTCTGTGGTATTCCGAGTAGGATTCAATGATTGAATGACTGTGACGAGCTCCTAACTCGTGATTGCAGGGCGTTAGTGACAGACGCAAAAGGATAGTAAATCCTATTCCAGCATGATCGAGAATCGACAGATGAATAGCCGTGCTGTGACAGGGTGCGTGAGCATATTATTCACTGAGAGGATAAGATGAAGCCATTGGCAAGGGTGATGCCTCCAGACGATTAGCCGTGCCGTGACAGGGCATTGGATCATTTTCCCGAGAGATGACCAAAAGAAGCCATTGACAGTGGGGATGTATAACATAAAGCCAGCCATGGAAAGGAGTAAAACTGATTGGATGAAGATGGAAAGCAGAGGTTCAGAGGAACGAAAGCATCTCCATTCACTTATCTGAAATTCCTACCAATGAATTACATAAGTATCTCTATCCCTATTTTATTATATAATATTCGAAAACACCATTATCACTTTATATCCGCCTGACTGAGATTTGCAAGGTGACCATAGCTTGCTTCATACCAACAATCTCCGTGGGATTCGACCCTTACTCACGTAAGGTATTACTTGGACGACCCAGTGCACTTGCTGGTTAGTTGTATCGAAGTTGTGAACCATGGTATTGGCACCATGTTCTTGGCGCCATTTCCAGGGAAAGAAAGATCCATGAATTTTACATAATTAAAGTGTTATCACGATTACGCGTACCAAGTTGCTCACGTTGCCAGGGATTGTTCGAGCCTGGACATCACAATTTCGTGCACCACCAGTCAAGGTTTTTATTTAAAATTACATAATTTCTCTAATTTAATTTCCTGTTTATCAACTCAAACCATTTTAGAAAATATCTGATTAATAAAATAGCATACCTTTCTGCAACTCGTTGGGAGACGACCTGGGATTCATACTCCCAGTATTTTTAATTTTAATTTTGTGACAACCCCATTCTAAATTGATAAGTAGATTTTCGGCTGGTTAAGAACTGTACTTGCAACGTATCTCTTATAATAATTTCTTAACTCGCCAATTTTTGTGACGTCAATTTTTAGCGCCGTTGTCGGGGAGTTGCAATAGAGTGCTAAGTTATTGATTGAATTTATTTATTTGCATTTTATTTTATTTTTGCTACTATGAGCTACATGTTTCTTTCGTTAAATGATGCGTTCACTTCCTGATCCAAGCTTGCCAGTATTTGATCCTGAGATTGAAAGAACTATCTCACGAATAAGGCAAGCTCAGTGTCGGTTAGTCCTCTCTGAGGGCGAATCTGAAACGTCACTTGAGGAAGAAACAAGCTTCCTTTCTGCTGATTCAGTTGATTTACGTGTTGGTGACATGGCAGCACCTAGGAGAATTACTATCTAGGAGGCTGGAGCCCCTGATTTTACAATGCAACCGTTTCAAGCGCATCACCCAGCAGTGGATACAGACTTTGAAATAAAGAATGCACTACTCAATTTGATGCCTAAGTTTCATGGCTTACCTGTTCAAGAGCCTATCAAGCACCTAAGAGATTTCCAAGCAGCCTGTTCTACTGTCAGGCATGATGGTGCAGATGAAAATTCAATTTTGTTAAAAGCCTTCCCATTCTCTCTTGAGGGAAAGGCGAGAGAGTGGTACTACACTCAACCCGCAGCAACTGTTTCTGACTGGGATACGCTCAGAAGAGAATTTTTGGAAAAATTCTTGGGCTCACATTCCCCATTGATTTTTATATCCTAGAGATGCCCCAAAACGACTTAGAGAAGCCATCATCAATCCTACTCGGAAGACCTTTCCTGAAGACCTCGAAGTTTAAATTGGATGCTTTTTCAGGAACATACTCTTTTGAAATAGACTGCCGAGTAGTAAGCTTCATTCTGAATGGAGTCATGAAGTACCCTCCAGAAGATCATTCTATCCTCTAGTGTGACATCATAGATGAAACCGTAGCGGAAATTCACCAGGAGGAGTTAGAAGAGAAGTACATAGGACAAGGTCTGAGTGTAGGGGCACTTTCTGAGGACAATGATAGTACTTTACCATTATCACCAACTCCAGACAATCCAGAGCCTGGCCATGAGTAGAAGTTAGAATTAAAACCCCTTCCTCTACACCTCAAATATGCTTACCTTGAGGACAAGCAAAAGTTTCAAGTTATCATTGCACGGGAACTCACTTCTCAACAAGAAGAGCAGTTACTTAGTGTGCTGAGGAGGCACAAGAAGGCGATTGGGTGGAGTTTGGCAGACATAGTAGGCATCAACCCTCAAGTTTGTGAGCACAGAATATTTTTAGAAGAGGGAGCTAGGCCTGTTCGTCAACCCCAGAGAAGACTGAATCCCACTATCTTAGAGGTTGTCAAAAAGGAAGTGACCAGACTACTTAAGGCGGATATCATCTATCCCATCTCAGAAAGTGATTGGGTAAGCCTAGTACAAGTGGTGCCCAAGAAGTCTGGAGTCACCACAGTGAAGAATGAGCATGGAGAGCTCATAGCAACCAGAGTACAGAATGCCTGGAGGGTCTGCATTGATTACAGGCGCCTAAACCAGGTCACTCGTAAGGATCACTATCCTCTTCCATTCATTGATCAAATGCTGGATCGCCTATCAGGTAAATCACATTATTGCTTTTTAGATGGTTACACAGGCTATTTCCAGATTCATATAGCTCCTGAAGATCAAGAAAAGACTACTTTTACATGTCCTTTTGAGACTTATGCTTATAAGAGAATGCCCTTTGGCTTGCAATGCACCAGCTACTTTCCAAAGGTGCATGATGAGTCTTTTCTTTGACCTTATTGAGGACTGTATGGAGGTTTTTATGGATGATTTTAGCGTTTATGGTGATTCTTTTAGCCTTTGCTTAGATAGTTTATCTAGAGTATTAGATAGATGTGTCAGTACAAACCTTGTATTAAATTTTGAAAAATGTCACTTTATGGTTAAACAAGGGATTGTACTAGGACATGTTGTATCTAATAATGGCATTTCTGTAGATCCAGCAAAGGTGGATGTTATTTCTAGTTTACCTTACCCCTCCTCTATGAGGGAAGTCCGTTCGTTCCTTGGCCATGCAGGTTTTTACCGGAGATTCATTAAAGACTTTAGTAAGGTAGCACTTCCCTTATCCAGATTACTGTAGAAAGATATTGAGTTCGAGTTCAGTGAGGATTGCAAACAAGCGTTTGATAAGCTGAAGACTGTCCTGACTCAAGCTCCAATTGTAAGAGGACTAGACTGGAGCCAGCCATTTGAAATCATGTGCGACGCCTCCAACCATACAGTAGGAGCAGCGCTGGCTCAACGTGAAGGTAAGGACCCCTTTGTAATTGCTTATGCGTCTAAGACTTTAGACGCCGCTCAGTCTAATTACACTACTACTGAGAAAGAGCTTCTTGCTATTGTTTTTGCTCTGGATAAATTCCGAGCCTATTTACTTGGTACGAAGGTAGCAGTGTATTCAGACCACGCAGATCTAAAGTATTTATTAGCTAAAAAGGAATCCAAACCAAGGCTTATACGTTGGATACTGCTACTACAAGAATTTGATTTAGAAATAAAGGATAGGAGTGGTAACCAGAATCTAGTGGCAGATCACTTGAATCACCTTGAGCACATTAAGGTAACTCCACTCCTATAGCTGATAATTTCCCATTTGATAACCTGCAAGCAGTATCTGAGGTAGTCCCTTGGTATGCACCTGTAGCTAATTATCTAGTTAGCCGCACCTTTCCTCCAAACTTTACTAAACATCAAAGAGACAAGCTAAAAAGCGAGTCTAAATATTATATATGGGATGACCCATATTATGGAGATGTGGCACTGACCAGGTAATTAGACGGTGTGTGCTTCAATCAGAATTCCAGTCCATTTTAGAGGCTTGTCACTTATCTGAGAGTGGAGGACATTTTGGCCCTCAAAGAACAGCTAGAAAAATCTTAGACTGTGGATTCTAGTGGCCTACTCTTTTTAAAGACGCTGTTGAATTTTGTAAATCCTGTTTCCCATGCCAAAAATTTGGTAAAATATCCAAGAGGGATGAGATGACTCAACAAATTATGCTCTTCTGTGAAAATTTTGATGTTTGGTCCATTTCCGAATTCTAATGGTTATTTTTATATATTGTTAGTTGTAGATTACGTTTCTAAATGGGTGGAAGCAATTCCTACCCGCACTGATGATGCTAACACTGTTGTTTCCTTTGTTAGAAACCATATTATTTGTCGCTTTGGATCACCGCAAGCAATCGTGAGCGATCAAGGCACCCACTTTTGTAACAGGAGACTAACAGGATTACTGAAGAAGCATGGGATAATTCATAAAGTAGCAACAGCCTACCATCCTCAGACTAATGGGCAAGCTGAGGTGTCAAATAGAGAGATAAAGCATATATTGCAGAAGATAGTCAAACCTCATAGAAGAGACTGGAGCACCAGGCTACAAGATGTACTTTGTGCATACAGAACAGCATACAAGACACCCATTGGGATGAGTCCCTTCTACTTAGTTTATGGAAAAGCCTGTCATCTCCTAGTTGAAGTAGAGCACAAGGCCTTTTGGGCAGTAAAGGAGTGCAACATGGGATTTGAAAAAGCCGAAGCTGAAAGAAAGTTGCAACTGCAAGAATTGGAAAGCCTTCGCTTGGAAGCTTATGAGAACTCTAGGCTGTACAAGGAAAAGATGAAGGCTGTACATGATCATCACATCAAGAGGAAAGAGTTCCAACCTGGGAACTTAGTCCTCCTTTACAAATCCAGACTGAGGCTCATGCCAGGCAAGTTAAGATCAAGATGGGAAGGTCCATATAGAGTAGAGAGGGCTGAGCCGTACGGAGTTTTTCATCTAAGTCATCCTTCAAGCTCTGAACTAATCAAAGTTAATGGACATCATTTGAAGCTATATCATGGTGAGAAGGTGATGAAAAACAAGGAGTTAGATATCTTGGAAGATCCACTCACAGCAGAAGACTGAGCTAGTAGAGCATCCAACTTACGGACGTTAAAGCAAAGTGCTAGGTGGGAGACAACCGACCATGGTATGATCGTTCCTTTCTTTATTCTTAGTTTTCTTTTCCAATAACTCTTTTCTTTATCAGCACATTTAGATTGCATTTGTATTTGCATATTTTCAAAAAAAAAAAAAACGGGGCATGCAACGCGACAGCGTCGCCGACGCATCCGCGTCGCAGGAGAGTAAGAAAGCAAATAAATCTAACAGAGAGTCACGCGAGAGCACGGCTGGAGGCATGCCTTTGGCACAAATCACCCCACGCGACCGCGTCACTGACGCGTCCGCGTCACCCACGCGGATGCGTGACCTGAAATTCGACGTAAGATAGGGTGCACGACCGAAAGTTGTGCTAGAGTGGTGCTGGACTGGTGCTGAACGCACAAGCCTTACTACGCGGACGCATGGCTCACGCGTCCGCGTCATATCCCTCTAATGGCCACTCACGCGATCGCGTCGACCACGCGACCGTGTCACCCTGGAATTTGGTAATAATGAATTTTGAACAGAGAGTTGTGTGAGCGCGAGGCTGCCCTCGCACCAGTAGCACAAAATGCGTCACGCGTCCGCGTCGATTAATTTAAGCGCAAGTCGCGCGAACGCGTCCCCCACGCGTCCGCGTCGCTTGCGCCGCACAGCTTATCCTAATTTGCCAAATATCTTATCTTTCCCTTCCCCAAATCCTACTTTTTCTTTTCCCCCTCATTATTTTTTTCCCTTTCTTCTTCTTCCTTCTTTCTCAGTTTCTACTTTCTCTCTCTCACCACCATTAACAAGGTTTTTCTTTTCTTCTTCCCTCTTTACTTTTCTATTCTTCTTCTCAATTTATGTTTTCTTCTCCTTTTCTTTTTCTTTTTACTTGCATTATCCATGTTTTCCTTTTCTTTCTTTTTCTTTTAATTGGTGTTAGATATTTAGTAGGGTCATTATTATTCCTTTTGTTTGCTTGTGGATTATTCAAGAACTGTTTGACAATTATATTTTACTTTTTAAAAGGGTTGCTTGCATGTTCAATTTATTATTTTCATAAGCTTATTTACCATGCATGCTATGTGTTTGTGAAAACGCCCGTATGGCATTGTGCACTATTTTTGAATTCTTTTATTCTCCTACTCTAAATGCTTGCTTTTCACAAAACCCTTTTTCATATCATATTAATTTAATATAATTGTCATTACAAACAGATTGTTAGTATGAAAGACTTGGTAATCTAACTTGGACATTGAATGCTTGATCTATGCTACTCATGCCTTTGCCTGCATGCCAATAAACACCTTGCATTTAATTGTCCCCATATGCACTCGTTATATTTCCATTGTTGATTTTCCACATGTTGTCATGACCATGTATTAACATCATTCATTTTTTAATGTGCATTGATTACCACCTTTCCCGTTCTCTTCCTTGCTCTATCCCTTGACATTTTGACATACTTTCTCTTTTCTCCCTTTCAGGATGGCCACCAAGAAAGGCAAGGAGAAAGCTGCTCCCAAATCAACAGCAAGGAGAGGAACAAAAAGAGCATTAGTGGCAGAGCTATCTTCAACTGCAGTTAAACCCTCAACAAAAAGAATTAAGAGGATTATCAAGGTTGATGATAAAGAGAAAGCCTTCCCAGCAAAGGACACTGCGCGATTTCCCAATCGCTACTGTGAGCATATGTTCCCCATCCTGGAAGAAAAGAGTTACAACAACGAATACCTTCTTATCCTCCCGAACCATATCGCTGAATTTGTTGAGCCGCAAATTGCACGAAGACAATGGGGTTTCCTACAGAGACAGCCACGGCAGGATAATCTTTCCTGGGTAGTCGAGTTCTACTCCAACTTCCACCTGCCATCCCTGCAGTCTGTCTATGTCCATCAGAAGTAAATCCCCATCACAGAAGAGGCCATTCAACGAGCTTTAGATCTTTCCCCTACTCCAGAAAGACTGGACGCATTTCAAGAAGCCATACTCAAGCGCCAGATGTACCAATTTGACTGGGACGCTATTCTCAGAGTTATCGCACTACCTGGCAGCAGATGGATCTACAATGGAGTTATCGTACAAATTGCGGACAACTTACCTTTTCCCGCCTTGGTTTCAGATCTCGTCTTAGCCGCCGGAGTCTCCTACAGAGCTGGAGACACCAAAGCCATGCTTCCACTAGATGATCAGTACGTCCCTAATGGGAAATATATCAGACCTTCAGCAGCCACTACAAGCTAGCCTACTGATCCGGCTGAAGACATTCCTCCTTCAACACCACAAGCACCTACAACAAATCAACTGTTCCATCAGATACTTGAAAGGTTGGATCGGCAAGAACACAAAGCAAAGCTAAGAGAGCACCGTAACAAGCGCCGATTCACATACCTCAAGGAGCTACATAAGGGAAAATATAGAGACTCAGACACCCCGGACACCACTTCCTTTACCAGCACAGGGAGCCATGACGGTCTCGACTATGGAGATACTGCTACCAGCCCACCTTTGTTCCTGACAGATGGCACCGAGGACGGTGCAAAGCCTTAAGTGTGGGGAGGTCGGACAGTACCTGACTTCCGGAGGTAATTTCTCTTCCCTAACACCAATAAAATAGGATATTTAGTTAATTTTTCTTTTGTTGAATAGGATAAATTGCATAGTAATAAATTAGTTTCATGCATGTTCTACTTGATTGAAAAGACAATAAGTTTCTTCTAAGACCCTATTTTTAGAACAAAATTTCACTAATTTTAATTAAAACTTTTATGTTAAATCTGCTTGAAGTTGTATTTGGAACATGATTTTTGAGCTAAAGAACACACAACCTATGAGATTTTGAGCCTTTATACATGGTTACATTATTTAACCGTAATTATTTTGTTCTTATGTGTTTACTTCTCTATGATTGTAATTTATATTTTATTTTATCCTATATGTCCAATGTTTAATATATTTGTATGCTTGCATATGATTGAGGCCATTAATTGTTTAGCTCACTTATCCAAATTAAGCCTACCCTTTCAATTACCTTTGTTAGCCACTTTGAGCCTTTAAATCCCATTTGTTTTGCATTTTACCACATTACTAGCCTTAAGAGAAAAAATAATTTTATATCCCAATTGAATCTTTGGTTAGCTTAAGATAGAATTGTGTGTTAATTAAGTATGGAAAAATTGTGGGAACAAAAGATAATAAGGGAATGTGTCATGATGATATAATGAGAATTTGGGTACCTACTCATGTGAAACTATAAGAATTAAAAATCTGTGAGCATTGATAAGCTATGTTTATTTCTATAAAAAAAATCCAAAAATATTCAATAATTAAATAAGGGGACAAAATTACCCCAATGTTAAGTTAAGAATTCAAAGATCAATGCATGTATCATAAAATTAAATTAAAAGTTGATACATGAGTAAGGAATGTGAAAAGAAAATTTTGGGTAGCTAAGTGTGAAATTTAAGCTATAAAGAATATATATGTGTGTTAGGGAAAGCTTGGGTTAATTAAAGATTCAATTTATAAGCTTACTTAGCCATATCTGTATTTTTACCCTTACCTTGGCCCCATTACAACCTTGAAAAGACATCATGATGTTTGCATTGGTATATTAAATGTTGTTGATTGGTTAGGTGAAAAACAAAAATTAGAAAGCATGATTAGAGAAGGATAGAGTGATTACCCAATACACTAGAGAGATTAGAGCATACATACATCATCAGTGAGGGTTCAATGCTTAAATTCTATGTTCCCTGCTTTCATGAGCTACCTTCTTGCATTTTTATCTGTTCTTATTGAATAAGAATTGAATTAGTGGAATTTGATTTGTGATTGTCTTGAAGAGCTTATTTACTTTTGACCAAGTGGACAAGAATCATATAGTTGCATTCACATATATAGGTTGCATTCCATTGCATGAGTTTTACATATTCCTACTCATTTATTATATCTCCTTCAACTAAGCATGAGGACATGCTAATATCTAAGTGTGGGGAGGTTGATAAACCATTATTTTATGGTTTAAATTGTGTTTAATTGTGTGGTTTTATCAAATCTTTACCCACTTATTCATTAAATAAGCATGCATTTATAATTCCTTCCTAAAAATACTTTATGGTTGAAAACTTGCTTCCTAGAGACTTTTAATTTTGTATTTTAATTCTCCTTTATTCCATTCGATGTCGTGATCTGTGTGTTAAGTCTTTCAGGCTTTATAGGGCATGAATGACTTGGAGATTAGAAAGGAAGCTTGCAAAAATGGAAAGAACACAAGAAATTAAGGAGATGACCAGCGAGAAGTGACACGGACACATGGCTCACGCGACCGCACGACATAGAGGAAATTGCAGTGACGCGGACGCATGGCTCACGCGACCGCGCGGATTGGAAACTGCACCAGTGACGCGAAGGCGTCGACGACACGCACGCGTGGCAAGGCAAAACGCTGGATGACGCGAACGCCTGGATGACGCGATCGCGTGACATGCGTGATCTGCAGAATCTGCAGAATTCGCTGGGGGCGATTTTGGGCCTTGTTTTGACCCAATTTTCGGCCCAGAAAAGCAGATTAGAGCCAGGGAACATGCAGAGACCAGAGAACAACATTCATTCCGCAGAATTTTAGTTTTAGATATAATTTTACTCCTCCTCTAGGTTTTCTCTCTACACATTCATAGTTCTTAGGAATTATTATTATCTCCGCCAAGACTTCATTATTCTAGTTCGTTTTCCTTACTTATCTCTTACTCTTCCATGTCCTCAATTTATTCAGAATTATTATTGGATTATTTTTAGAATTTATTAATACAAGAACTATTTTTATTTTCAATTGATCTTTTGATTATTATTTATCATGTCTTTCTTTACTTCCCCTTCTTATGTTATGAAGTTTACATTCATAATGAGTGAGTAGTTCCATAACTTGATTGGGAGTTGATTGAAAGGAGGACCTTGAGTTGGAATGCTCAAGAGAAAAATTGTAATTGGGTTTATTGTTGGATTGTCCTCTAGTCACTGACACTAGTCCTTTCCAAGGAAGAGGATTGGAACTTGTGAATAGAAATAGCTTTTCAACTTGCTTGACTTTCCTCTACCTAGTAAGGGATAACTAAACAGAATAACCTTCAATTATCAATTAATCTTGAGAGTACTCCAACAAGAATAGGGCTTCCAACTAATCTACTCCCAGTCAAGGTTTTTATTTAAAATTACATAATTTCTCTAATTTAATTTCCTGTTTATCAACTCAAACCATTTTAGAAAACATCTGATTAATAAAATAGCACACCTTTCTGTAACTCATTGGGAGACGACCTGGGATTCATACTCCCAGTGTTTTTAATTTTAATTTTGTGACAACCCCATTCTAAATTGATAAGTAGATTTTTGGCTGGTTAAGAACTTTACTTGCAACGTATCTCTTATAATAATTTCTTAACTCGCCAATTTCTGCTACGTCACTTCTTGAGACAATAGTTCAGATGATTTTCGGGGAGATTAGGGTCTCCGTGGTATAGGCTAGAATCCTAAGAAGCAGCATCCTCTGATCCAGAAGATTCGACCTTGTCTATGGCATTTTGAATAAGATCGCCAAGAGAATGAACTGTTAGCTCTTCACCCTTCGTCAGATTGGATGACCACGGCCAATGGGTTCAATCTGTAGTAGAGGAGATCAATGACCACGGCCCATGGCGTAGATCACATACAGCCTGCCATTGAAGAAGATCATTCACAAGTAGAGAAGACAGTAGGATCAGAGTTAATTCAGAAAGGCAAAGTGGTGCACGAAATTGTGATCTCTAACAATGGCGCCAAAAACTTGGTACACACTTTCATAATCTCAATTCTTTTTCACAACTCCGCACAACTAACCAGCAAGTGCACTGGGTCATCCAAGTAATAAACCTTACGTGAGTAAGGGTCGATCCCACGGAGATTGTCGGCTTGAAGCAAGCTATGGTCATCTTGTAAATCTCAGTCAGGCAGATTCAAATGGTTATAAGGTTTTGATAATTAAATATAAATAAAATATAAAATAAGATAGAAATACTTATGTAATTCATTGGTGGGATTTTAGATAAGCGTATGGAGATGCGTGTTGCTTCTGAATCTCTGCTTTCCTACTGTCTTCATTCAATCATTCATACTCCTTTCTATGGCAAGCTGTATGTTAGGGGATCACCGTTGTCAATGGCTACCGTCCATCCTCTCAGTGAAAATGGTCAAAATGCGCTATCACCACACGGCTAATCATATGTCGGTTCTCACTCAAGTTGGAATAGGATCTATTGATCCTTTTGCGTCTGTCACTACGCCCAACACTCGCGAGTTTGAAGTTCGTCACAGTCATCCCATCCCAGATCCTACTCGGAATACCACAGACAAGGTTTAGACTTTTCAGATCTCAAGAATGCTGCCAATTGATTCTAGCTTATACCACGAAGACTCCGATCTTTCGGAATGGAGGCTAAGAGATACACACTCAAGCTATTGCAGATAGAACAAAAGTGGTTGTCAGGCACGCGTTCATAGGTGAGAATGATGCTGAGTGTCACGGATCATCACATTCAACAAGTTGAAGTGCGAGTGAATTTCTTGGAATAAGAATAAGCTTGAATTGAATAGAAAAACAATAGTACTTTGCATTAAGTCATGAGGAACAGCAGAGCTCCACACCTTAATCTATGGGGTGTAGAAACTCCACCGTTGAAAATACATAAGTGATGAAGGTCCAAGCATGGCCGAAAGGCCAGCCTCCAAACGTGTACAATAGTCTCAATTTCGAAAATATGAAAACTGGATACAAAATAAATCTCTAAAAGTAGTTTTTATACTAAACTAGTAACCTAGGGTTTACAGAAAATGAGTAAATGATGCAAAAATCCACTTCCAGGCCCACTTGGTGTGTGTTGGGGCTGAGCATTGAGCTTTACACGTGTAGAGACTTCTCTTGGAGTTAAACGCCAGGTTGCAGCCATTTTGTGGCGTTTAACTCTAGTTTGTAACCTATTTCTGGCGTTTAACTTCAGAATAGGGCAGGAAGTTGGTGTTTGAACGCCAGTTTGCATCGTCAAAACTCAGGCAAAGTATGGACTATTATATATTGCTGGAAAGCCCAGGATGTCTACTTTCCAACGCGATTGAGAGCGCGCCAATTGAGTTTCTGTAGCTCCACAAAATCCATTTCGAGTGCAGGGAGGTCAGAATCCAACAGCATCTGCAGTCCTTTTTCAGTCTCTGAATCAGATTTTTGCTCAGGTCCCTCAATTTCAGCCAGAAAATACCGGAAATCATAAATGCACAAACTCATAGTAAAGTCCAGAAATATGATTTTTATTTAAAAACTAATAAAAATATACTAAAAAGTAGCTAAATCATGCTAAAAACTACCTAAAAACAATGCCAAAAAGCGTATAAATTATCCGCTCATCACAATACCAAACTTAAATTGTTGCTTGTCCCCAAGCAAATGAAAATCAAATAGGATAAAAAGAAGAGAATATACTATAAATTCCAAAATATCAATGAAACTTAGCTCCAATTAGATGAGCGCGACTAGTAGCTTTTTGCCTCTGAACAGTTTTGGCATCTCACTTTATCCTTTGAAGTTCAGAATGATTGGCATCTATAGGAACTCAGAATTTAGATAGTGTTATTGATTCTCCTAGTTCAGTATGTTGATTCTTGAACACAGCTACTTTATGAGTCTTGGCCGTAGCCCTAAGCACTTTGTTTTCTAGTATTACCACCGGATACATAAATGCCACAGACACATAACTGGGTGAACCTTTTCAGATTGTGACTCAGCTTTGCTAGAGTTCCCAATTAGAGGTGTCCAGGGTTCTTAAGCACACTCTTTTTGCTTTGGATCACGACTTTAACCGCTCAGTCTCAAGTTTTTCACTTGACACCTTCATGCCACAAGCACATGGTTAGCGACAGCTTGGTTTAGCTGCTTAGGCCAGGATTTTATTCCCTTGGGCCCTCCTATCCATTAATGCTCAAAGCCTTAGATCCTTTTTATTTTACCCTTGCCTTTTGGTTTAAAGGGTTACTAGCTTTTTGCTCTTGCCTTTTGGTTTAAAGAGTTATTGGCTTTTTCTGCTTGCTTTTTCTTTTTCTTTCTTTTTCTTTTATTTTTGCCATTTTTTTTTTGCAAGCCTTGTTTTTCACTGCTTTTTCTTGCTTCAAGAATCAATTTTATGATTTTTCAGATTATCAAATAACATTTCTCCTTTTTCATCATTCTTTCAAGAGCCAACAATTTTAACATTCATAAACAAAAAATTCAAAAGACATATGCACTGTTCAAGCATTCATTCAGAAAACAAAAAGTATTGTCACCACATCAAAATAATTAAACTAATTTCAAAGATGAATTAGAAATCATGTACTTCTTGTTCTTTTGTGATTAAAACATTTTTCATTTAAGAGAGGTGATGGATTCATAGGACATTCATAGCTTTAAGGCATAGACACTTAAACACTAATGATCATGTAATAAAGACACAAACATGAATAAAACATAAAGCATAGAGAACGAAAATAGGAAAAAATAAATAGACAAGGAGATTAAGGAACAGGTCCACCTTAGTGAGGGTGGCGTCTTCCTCCTCTTGAAGAACCAATGGTCTCTTAAGCTCCTCTATGTCTCTTCCTTGCCTTTGTTGCTCCTCCCTCATGGCTCTTTGGTCTTCTCTAATTTCATGAAGGAGGATGGAATGCTCTTGGTGCTCTACCCTTAGTTGTTCTATGTTGGAACTTAATTCTCCTAGGGAGGTGTTAATTTGCTCCTAATAGTTTTGTGGAGGGAAATGCATCCCTTGAAGCATCTCAGGGATTTCATGATGAGGAATTTCCTCATGCTCTTGTTGAGGTCCATGAGTGGGCTCTCTTGTTTGCTCCATCCTCTTCTTAGTGATGGGCTTGTCCTCTTCAATGAGGATGTCTCCCTCTATGACAATCCCAGCCGAATTGCAGAGGTGACAAATGAGGTGAGGAAATGCTAACCTTGCCAAAGTGGAGGACTTGTTAGCCACCTTGTAGAGTTCTTGAGGTATAATCTCATGAACTTCCACCTCCTCCCCAATCATGATACTATGGATCATGATGGCCCGGTCTATAGTAACTTCAGACCGGTTGCTAGCGGGAATGATTGAGCGTTCGATGAACTCCAACCATCCTCTAGCCACAGGCTTAAGGTCATGCCTTCTCAATTGAACCGGCTTGTGATGCCAGGGCATTTTGGCCAGTTTCACTAACCTTTTCTTTATTGTTTTAGGGTAGTTTCATGCATTTTTTTAGTAAATAAGCAAGTTTTGGGTAGATATTCACTTACATCTTGATTCAAGCAAACATTGTGAACTTTACATGATTTTATGAGAATTATGCATGAATTGAATGATAAAATGGATGATGCATGATCTCATGATTTAGAACCAAGCTTTGATGCACTTTATTTGCTTGATTTCAGGACAAAGGAAGCAAGGAAGAGCCACGTTAGTAGCCACGTTAGTCTAACTAACGTGACTACTAACGTGAAATGGGAGCTAGCTTGCAACGTTAATGGAAAAAGTGATCACCAATAACGCCTTCGAAAGCCATCATAACCCACGTTAGTGGCCACATTAATTACATTAACGTGGAAGCTAACGTGGAGGAAAAGGGAAGCTCCAACGTTAGTGGTAAAAGTGAATACCACTAACATTCCAAAAGGGCACAATTGGCCACGTTAAGAGTCACGTTAATTACATTAACGTGAAATCTAACGTGGGAGGAGCAAGGAATCGCCAACGTTAGTGACACTCACCTTTGTCACTAACGTTGGACTAAGCCAATATTGCCAACGTTAGTGACACTCACCTTTGTCACTAACGTTAGAGATGGCAATCACCACCACGTTAGTGGTAACGTTAATGCAATTAACATGAGGCACTAACGTGGGAAGAAGGGGCATTTGAAGAGTTAGTAACAAAGGTAAGTGTCACTAACACTCTCAAAGCTTAGGCATGCCCACGTTAAGGGTCACGTTAGTTATACTAACATGAACTCTAACGTGGGAAAAAGGGGCAATAAGCAACATTATTGGAAAAGGTGAATGCCAATAACGTTTGCGAAAGACCAAGAGGCAATGTTAGTGGTCACGTTAGTGCCACTAACGTTGAAGTTAACGTGGATCATTTTTGGCTTGGAACGTTAGTGAAAAAGGTGATCGTCACTAACGTTCTCGAACCCACATTTTCACTTAACGTTAACACCACTAATTTCCTAACTAACGTCCATGCCTAACTCACACTTTTTCTGCAAGCAAAGCTGATCCCACTGAAGACTGTAACTGCTTCAACTAAAGATCCAAAGGACCATATCCAAGACTTGAAGAGCCAACTAGAAGATCAGAAGAGTAGTATATATAGGAGTAGTTTTGAACTAGTAGGGAGCTTTTGGCATTTTGGAGAACTACACTCTGTATATTTTACTTTCTCTGTAACTTCTAGTTTTATTTTGAAAATGTACTTTTCATTTATGCTTTCGTGACCATACTTCATCTCTTCTTATGAGCAATTAGACCAAGGAATTGGCTATTAATCAAGATTTGAGAGATTGGGTTGCCAAGGAATTGGAATCCAATCACTTAAGATTGCCAAGGAGATCAATGAATGCATTGATTGAGGAAGAGATGAGAATGAACTTGATCCGGAGAATACAATATCTCCTGAGCCCAATGAATCCCTCATTTCTGATCTTACCCATTCTCTTTACTTTCTGCCATTTACTTTTATGTTTATTTTCCCAAATCTCCATTTAAGATTCTACAATTTACTTTCCGCCATTTACATTTTGCTCTTTATTTTCAGCATTTACACTTTCTGTTATTTACTTTACCGCCATTTACATTTCTGCAAATATCAACTCAATTTTTACTTAGCTCAACTAGAACATTCCTCTGATTAAAGTTGCTTGACCAATCAATCCCTGTGGGATTCGACCTCACTCTATTGTGAGCTTTTACTTGACGACAATTCGGTATACTTGCCGAGGGAAATTTGTTGAGAGACAAGTTTCCATGCATCAGCTTGCCTCTTGAGTCAATTTTCCATTGAGCTACTTCCACACATATGTCCATGAGGACTTGGTCCAACCTTTGATCAAAGTTGACCCTTCTAGTGTAGGGACGTGCATTTTCTTACATCATTGGCATGTTGAACGCCAACCTTACATTTTCCGGACAGAAATCTAAGTATTTCCCCCGAACCATTGTAAGCTAATTCTTTGGATTCGGGTTCATACTTTGATCATGGTTCCTAGTGATCCATGCGTTTGCATAGAACTCTTGAACCATTAAGATTCCGACTTGTTGAATAGGATTAGAGAGAACTTCCCATCCTCTTCTTCTAATCTCATGTCGGATCTCCGGATACTCACTCCTTTTGAGCTTGAAAGGGACCTCAGGATCATCTTCTTCTTTGCCACAACTTCATAGAAGTGGTCTTGATAGACCTCTGAAATGAATCTCTCAATCTCCCATGACTCAGAGGTGGAAGCAATTGCCTTCCATTTCCTCTTTCTTGAGGTTTCTCTGGCCTTAGGTGCCATTAATGGTTATGGAAAAATAAAAAGCAATGCTTTTACCACACAAAACATAAAAGGTTTGCTCGTCCTCGAGCAAAAGAAGAAAGAAAGTAGTAGAAGAAGAAGAAAATGGAGGAGGTGGAGGGTGATATGTGGTTCGGCCAAGGGGTAGAAGTAGTGGTTGTAGTGTGTGAAAATGAAGGAGTGGTAAGGGGTTTATATAGGGGTTGGGGGAGGGTTAGGTTTCGTGTATTAGGGCTGGGTTTGGAAGGGAAAGGATTTTGAATTTGGAGGTAGGTGGGGTTTTTGGGGGGAGAGTGAAAGAGGTGATTGGTGAAGGGTATTTAGGGATGAGATATGGAGGTGATTGGTGAAGGGTATTTGGGGAAGAGTATTATGAAAAGGTGTGAAGAAGAGAGAGAGAGGTGGGGTAGTGATGATTGGACTTTTGACGGTTTAGAAATTCACAAATGAATTCTCGTTGCAAGTATAGTTTCTAAACCAACATCAATCCTTTCATACAAAAATTTGTTTGTCACTAGTACAAACCCCTAAAATTATAAACCGAAGTATTAAACCTCGGGTCGTTCTCCCTAGGAATTGCAATAAAGTGTCTTGTTATTGGTTATGGATCATGTTTTGGGGTTTTTGATAAGATACATGAAATGTAAATGGCAATGAATTAAACTAATAACTAAAAAGGTCTTGGCAAAGGTTGGTGGTCAAGGATCTCTATCCTTATCACTAACCACAACATGAGAATTGCCAAGGATCAATCCCACTAAGTTAACCCCTAACAAATTGTAGAGGAAAGTCAAGTGAGCTATATCAATCCAAGTCCATAAGTCATAGTTCTCCACCAAATCAATTAGTGAGATCTAGAGTTAATGGCTCCCAATCGTCAATCACTTGGACATTAGTAACTCAAGAGTTCCTAAGTTACCTTCCCAAGCCAAGAGCACTAAAATCTACTCTAAAATCTAACCAAGCATATTATCAAACACTTGGAAGGCATAATAGGAAAGCATAGTAAATTGCAAGAATTAAAGGAATCTACAACTACAAAAGTAAGAGATTAACAATAGAAAGGCAAAACAATAGAAAAGTAAACTCATAACTAGAAGAAGCGTTTTAACAAACACATAGAAGGCAATAAAAGTAAACAACATGAATTGCAAGAATTAAAGAGAGATCTAACTAGAAAAGCAAGAGATCAACAATAGAAAAGGAAAAGAATTATGAAACAATAAAGAACTTACCACTTGCATTGAAGGAGAAATGTAGATCTACAAAAGAAAGTTCATAAACTACAACCAACAATACAAAGGAATTACAAGAGAAGAAGAATTCTACAACTACAAGAGAACAATTAAGGAAAGAAAAGAAAAATTAGAAGAGAGAAGAAGAGCTAGATCTTGATCTAAAACCTAATCCTAATTCTAAAGAGAAGTGAGAGCTTTTCTCTCTAGAAACTAACTAAAGCATCATAAAACTAAAATAAAACTAAAATAATGACTAGATGACTCATCCATCTTCAATCCTTGGGTAAAATAACATCTGAAATGAGTTGGATTGGGCCCACAAGGCTTTAGAATTCGCTGGCCACTAATTTGCTTTTAATGAATCACGTGAAAATCGGCGCGTGCGCGCCACCCTAAACGTGATGAAACTATGGTAAATATTATATCATTTCGAAGCTCCGGATGTTAGCTTTCCAACGCAACTGAAACCGCATCATTTGGATCTCTGTAGCTCACGTTATGATCGATTGAGTGCGAAGAGGTCGGCTTGACAGCTTTTGCGATTCCTTCATCTCTTCATGAGTTCCCACTTTTACATGCTTTTCCTTCATTCCTTTGATCCAATCTTTGCTTTCTAAATCTGAAATCACTTAACAAACATCTCAAGGCATCTAATAGAATCAAAGGTAAATCAAGATTAAACAATTAAGGGCCTAAAAAGCATATTTTCACTCTTAAGCACAATTAAAGGAGAATTTACAAAACCATGCTATTTCATTGAATAAATGTGGAAAAAGATGATAAAACCCTCTAAATTCAACACAAGATAAACCCTAAAAATGGGGTTTATCAACCTCCCCACACTTAAACCAAGCATGTCCTCATGCTTAAACCAAGAGAGAAACAAGGGGTATCAACATTTATTCAATGAAGTCTAACTAAATGCAATCTACCTATATGCAACTATCTACATGAATGCAATTGCTTGGTCAAAATAAATCAATTCCCTAGAAGCATATATGTACATGGGCTAAAGGTATTAACAACCATGGCAAACCACAATCGAATTGAGCTATTAAGTATTTTTATAAACTTGCATGAAGAATGATGATAGGTGGAAACATGTAATTGAGCATCAAACCCTCACCGGATGTGTTTGTACTCTATTCTCTCAAGTGTTTAGGGTTGATTCACTCAATTCTCCCCTAATCATGCTTTTCAAGATTTATTTTTCTTCTAACAATCAACATTTATTTCATGCATGCATACACCTATCATGAGATCTTTTCATTGGTTGTAATGGGGCTAGGGTCAAGGTAGGATCCATATTTGGTCAAGTGAGCTTGAAATTTGAATCTTTGATAAGCTTAAACTTCTCATCTAACCTATGACATCCTATACAATAAAGTTCTAACCTAACTAACCATTTTTTTGCTTTTTCACATACTCATGCATTTTCTTTTCATCTCACAACACATATGCATTGATTTTATTGAGCTTCACTTGCTTTGGGGCATTTTGTCCCCTTTTTATTCCTTTTCTTTTTTTTTTATTTGTTTCTTTCTTTTTCTATTTTTTTTTATTTTCTTTTCCATATTTTTTTCTTTTGTTTTTCTCATTTTCTTCTTTCTATATACAAGAACATCAATGCATAAGGTTTTACATTTGATTAACACATGAGCACGTACCCAATTCCCAATATTTACAATAAAAATACAAAACTACCCTTTTATTCCCCAATGTCCCAAGGTTCCCACACTTGAATGATAGACACACACTAGCCTAAGCTAATCAAAGATCCAAATAAAAGACATTTATTGTTTTTCGCTTTAAGGCTTATAATGTGCTAAATTAAAGAACAAAGTGGGTTAAGCGTAGGCTCAAAGTTGGCTAACAATGGATGATAAAAGGTAAGGCTATTTGGGTAAGTGAGCTAAATGAAATGATGGCCTCAATCATATAAATGCATGAATACACCAAATAATGGACATAAAGAATCAAACAAATCAAAGATTACAATCATAGAAAGAGAATAATGCACACAAGAAGGAAAAATAAGTGGTTATAAAATGTAACCACACAATTAGGCTCAAATCTCACTTGCTTGTGTTCTTAGCTCAAAACATGTTCCACAACATATATATAATTCAAGCAAGTTTTGTGAAAAGTTTTCACTCAAATCAATTGGTGCCCTATAGATAGAAGTCTTGAAAAATTTTCATTATTTTGACTAAGCTTATTGTATATATATATATATATATATGCAAAAATAAGAAAATGAAACAAAAATCCTAAAAGACCTAAAATGAAATGCAAAAGTGTTAGAATTAGAAATTTGTCACCCAAAATCGCCGACCGGTAGGATGACCTCCCCACACTTAAAAGTTTGCACCATCCTCGGTGCACTCAAAGATGAGCAAGGGGGTACGGCAACTTTCCGAGTTGCTACCTTCAGCTGGTAGCTCAACCGGTGCTACGTGTTCTTTGTCTTGCTTCCGTGTTTGCTTGTGGTGCATCAATCATGAAAAGTAAAGAATAACACCATAAGATGAGAAGATACAAAAGCAAGGAAGCATACATTGTTGGAACGAGGTAAAAACCACTAGAATGGAGTGAGTGGATTAGTGTGTCTTTAATGAAAGTTAGTGTGAATTCTAAATTAGGCACCTTTTAGAACACACATTAGCATAAAAAGCGATGTCACAAAAGAAGCATGCACTTCACTTATCCTAGTGTGCTTGAGATGCTTTAAGTAAACTTGTAAGGTAAAACAAGCATTAAAGAAGCATGAGAGCATTCATGCTAAAAGCATATGGATGCATATAATCATGAAACACAATGCATTGAGATAAATGCATAACATCAATCATCAAGGAATTGCCTAATCAAAGAATAGGGTTCAAATCACATGGTGGCCAAATCATGCAATTCAAAAGGATTTAAAAGCTTGAAGGCAATGTCATGTACTTGGTATTCACAAGAGGTAAGCATGAAGAACTTAAAACCAAGTAGCAAAATATAACCTCAATCATAGAATTCAACAAAGATTATAAACAAAATGATGTTAAGATAACATCCCTTTTTAATACTCAGCAGCAATTAATGGTAAACAAGAAAAAACAATCTAACACTTACAATGAAAAAGAGAAAATAAAATGAAAACTAACTAAAACTAACTAATCAACTAACTAACTAACTAATTAACTAACTAACTAACTAATTAACTAACTAAAATAAATAGTTATCAATGGTGTTTGGGAGTATTGGATGAAGGGTAGAAGAAGGGAAGAAGAAAGGAGAAGGAAAGAAATGGAAAGAGGAGAAGAAAAGAGATGTGTTGAAGGAAGGACATCCGCGCGTACACACGAATGGCGCGTGTGCACGGATGGTGGTGCAATGGACATGACGCGTATGCGTACATGGCACGTGTGCGCTGATGGCTTATTTCGAGAGTGACGCGTACGCGTCATGTGCGCGAACGCGCGAGTTGGTTTGTGCGAAAGGCACAGTGCTAACGCAGCATTCGCACAACTCTCGGGTTTTTGGCTTGGGGGTAAAATTTCTCAATCCGCGCGTACGCGTACATGGCACGTGCGCGCGGATAGGTGAAAATGCTTGATGCACGCGTACGCGCGCAGTGCGCGTACGCACGGATGGTGCTCTGTTTTTATATATATATATATATTTGCACCAATCCAAGCATTCCAAGCCTCCAAACAGCTACCAAAACACCATAAAACCTTATTTAACATACTAAACTACCAATTATACTCCACAAATCAACCAAAAACATGAATTTAAACTAATTACCAATATGTACAAAAAGAGAAAATGAAAAGAAGTTACCATGGTGGGGTGTCTCCCACCTAGCACTTTTGTTTATTGTCCTTAAGTTGGACTTATGCGGAGCTCCTCTTAAGGTAGCTTGTGCTTGAAACCATCCTTGAACACCCACCAATGCTTGCATTTCCAATGAGCTCCCTTCTTCAAGTTCAATTCTCCCAAGCTTTGATGGATTTCTTCATAGACTATGGGCTCCCAAAGTTGATCCTCATGTATGCCGGGATCCCATATCTTGTTTCTACACCCATCTTTAAGTTGATTATCATTATTCCGTTTGGGTGGCATGACCTTAGAATTCTCAATAAAGTGACCAAAAATTCTCCTAGACCCAAGCAATCTTGCTCTATACCAACCCTTGCTATTAAGCTTTGGGCATGCAACCATCATGAACTTTGATTTACATTTCCAACCACTAACCATCTCCCTTTTTCTCTTAAAGCCACAAATATATCTAAGTTGACCATCCGTCTTAAGCAAACCATATTCAAGGGGAATAATAAAGCTTAAGTATAAGGAATTTACCCACTTGAATGAGAGAATGGATGGTGATGGCTTGGGGAGAGGTATCTCCAATGTTCTTGCAAGCTCTACTCCCTTATGTTCTTCCTTGTCAACCTTCACCTCTTCACAAACTTCTTCACTTTTAATCCTTTGTTCATTATTTTCATCTAACTCTTCTCTATCACTCAAATCATAAATGGGAGGTTGAGAGAAATCTACCTCCACATTGCTTTCCATTTCATTGGGAGAAAGTTCTTCAAATTCAAAGGATTCACCACCAAGAGGGTTGGATGCATGGTCTTCATCACCAATGGAACTCAATTCTTGCTTCATTCCCTCCAAGTCTTCACTCAAAAATTGTTTTGGAGGTTGTGCACTCTCCTCCTCAACATCAAATTCAATATTCTTGGAGAGGTTCTCTTCAATTTTAGGTTCCCAAGGAGGTTTCGCATCTCCTAAGTTTTCAACCACTTCTTCCTCTTCTTCAATGATCATAGGCTTCTCCAATTATTCTAACACAAAGTGGCATTCCTCCTTCTCCACCGGAGTTTCCAATCTCTCCTTCATGCTTTGCTCTTCTTTTGATCCTCCACATGTGACCATGGGGTGCCTTGAGTGCTCAAATATTGGGAGGCTAAGGTGCTTACTACCTTGGTCAAGGTAGCCACAAATTCTTGTGTCTCCCTTTGCATTTCTCCTTGCCCTTGGAGTATAAGGCTAAGGATTTCATTCATTGAGGATTGGAGTGGATAGGAGGGTTCATTGTCTTGGAGAAAGGGTTCATAATAGGAAGGTGGTTCTTCTTGGTAAGAGTATGGTGGTGTGTATTGAGATAGTTCTTGGGAGTAGTAATCTTGGAATGGTGGTTCCATGTATGGCTCATATTGTTCAAAAGGTGGTTGGTATGGTGGATATGGATCAAGGTTATATGGAGGTGTTTGGTGAAAATAGGCTTGTGAGTGTGGTTGAGGTTCATGTTGAGGATATGACTCATAGGCATATGGTGGTGGTTCTTGAAAGTCACAAGGGGATTCACCATAGCCATTGGGTTGATATGCATCATAGAATGGCTCTTCTTCATAGTGCATTGGTGGAGGTTGTTGCCAAGAGGATGACATGAAATGTAAATGGCAATGAATTAAAGTAATAGCTAAAAAGGTCTTGGCAAAGGTTGGTGGTCAAGGATCTCTATCCTTATCACTAACCACAACATGAGAATTGGCAAGGATCAATCCCACTAAGTTAACCCCTAAATAATAGTAGAGGAAAGTCAAGTGAGCTATATCAATCCAAGTCCATAAGTCATAGTTCTCCACCAAATCAATTAGTGAGATCTAGAGTTAATGGCTCCCAATCGTCAATCACTTGGACATTAGTAACTCAAGAGTTCCTAAGTTACCTTCCCAAGCCAAGAGCACTAAAATCTACTCTAAAATCCAACCAAGCATTTTATCAAACACTTGGAAGGCATAATAGGAAAGCATAGTAAATTGCAAGAATTAAAGGAATCTAGAACTACAAAAGTAAGAGATTAACAATAGAAAGGCAAAACAATAGAAAAGCAAACTCATAACTAGAAGAAGCATTTTAACAAACACATAAAAGGCAATAAAAGTAAACAACATGAATTGCAAGAATTGAAGAGAGATCTAACTAGAATAGCAAGAGATCAACAATAGAAAAGGAAGACAATTATGAAACAATAAAGAACTTACCACTTGCATTGAAGGAGAAATGTAGATCTACAAAAGAAAGTTCATAAACTACAACCAACAATACAAAGAAATTACAAGAGAAGAAGAATTCTACAACTACAAGAGAACAATGAAGGATAGAAAAGGAAAATTAGAAGAGAGAAGAAGAGCTAGATCTAGATCTAAAACCTAATCCTAATTCTAGAGAGAAGTGAGAGCTTCTCTCTCTAGAAACTAACTAAAGCATCATAAAACTAAAATAAAACTAAAATAATGACTAGATGTCTCATCCCTCTTCAATCCTTGGGTTAAATAGCATCAGAAATGAGTTGGATTGGGCCCACAAGGCTTTAGAATTCGCTGGCCACTAATTTGCTTTTAATGAATCACGTGAAAATCAGCATGTGCGTGCCACTTTAAACGTGATGCAACTATGATAAATCTTATATCATTTCGAACCCCCGGATGTTAGCTTTCCAACGCAACTAGAACCGCATCATTTGGACCTTTGTAGCTCAAGTTATGATCGATTGAGTGCGAAGAGGTCGGCTTGACAGCTTTTGCGATTCCTTCATTACTTTATGAGTTCCCACTTTTACATGCTTTTCCTTCATTCCTTTGATCTAATCTTTGCCTCCTAAATCTGAAAGCACTTAACAAACATCTCAAGGCATCTAATGGAATCAAAGGTAAATCAAGATTAAACAATTAAGGGCCTAAAAAGCATGTTTTCACTCTTAAGCACAATTAAAGAAGAATTTACAAAACCATGCTATTTAATTGAATAAATGTGGGAAAAGATGATAAAACCCTCTAAATTCAACACAAGATAAACCCTACAAATGGGGTTTATCAACCTCCTCACAGTTAAACCAAGCATGTCCTCATGCTTAAACCAAGAGAGAAACAAGGGGTATCAACATTTATTCAATGAAGTCTAACTAAATGCAATCTACCTATATGCAACTATCTACATGAATGCAATTGCTTGGTCAAAATAAATCAATTCCCAAGAAGCATATATGTACAAGGGCTAAAGGTATTAACAACCGTGCCAAACCACAATCGAATTGAGCTATTAAGTATTTTTATAAACTTGCATGAAGAATGATGATAGGTGGAAACAAGTAATTGAGCATCAAACCCTCACCGGATGTGTTTGTACTCTATGCTCTCAAGTTTTTCGGGTTGATTCACTCAATTCTCCCCTAATCATGCTTTTCAAAATTTGTTTTTCTTCTAACAATCAACATTTATTTCATGCATGCATACACCTATCATGAGATCTTTTCATTGGTTGTAATGGGGCTAGGGTTAAGGTAGGATGCATATTTGGTCAAGTGAGCTTGAAATTTGAATATTTGATAAGCTTAAACTTCCCACCTAACCTATGACATCCTTGATGCACGGAAAACTTGTCTCACAACAAATCTCCCTTCGGCAAGTGTACCGAATTTGTCATCAAGTAAAAACTCACAATAGAGTGAGGTTGAATCCTACAGGGATTGATTGATCAAGCAACTTTAATTAGAAGAATGTTCTAGTTGAGCGAATTCAGAATTTGGTTTGAGAGTTGCAGAAAATAAAATGGCGGGAATGTAAATAACAGAAAAGTAAATGCTAGAATTAAAGGACTGGAAGTAAATGATTGAAAATAAATTGCAGAATTGTAAATGGGAATGGGGGATTTGCTCATAAAAGTAAATGGCAGAAATTAAAGAGAATGGGTAAGATCAGAGATGGGGAGTTCATTGGGCTTAGGAGATGTTGCAATTCTCCGGATCAAGTTCATTTTCATCTCTTCCTCAATCAATGCACTCATTGATCTCCTTGGCAATCTTAAGTGATTGAATTACAATTTTTTGCAATTCAATCTCTCAA
>NC_029794.2:52742837-52754713 GCF_000816755.2 Arachis ipaensis
TTGCATTCTCCGGATCAATTTCATTTTCATCTTTTCCTCAATCAATGCACTCATTGATCTTCTTGGCAATCTTAAGTGATTGAATTGCAATTTCTTGCAATTCAATCTCTCAAATCTTCATCAATAGCCAATTCCTTGGTCAATTGCTCATGAGAAGAGATGAAGTATGGTCACTGATTATACCACATGCATTTCCCAAACCAAGTATTGAGAGGGTTATAGTCACATACCCATCCAAACCCAATTTGGTCCAGCATGAGAAAGCATTTCTAGCTTGATCTCTTCATTCCTCTTTCAAGGTTCAAAAGAGATCCAAGTTTGAATAGCTTCTATTCCAAGATAACTACTCAATTGGATGAAGATCGAAAGCTTTCAAGTAAAATCAAGAGAAAAGATAGAAGAAGAATAATGAAAATTAGTATTGATCCATCAAATTACAACAGAGCTCCCTAACCCAATGAAAGGGGTTTAGTTGTTCATAACTCTTGAAAATGAAAACAAAGATGGAGAATACATCATAAAACTGGAAAATACAGAGAAAGTAAAATACAGAGAGTAGTTCCTTTTTCCAGCCTCCAGAACTCCTTAACAATTCAAAGCTACTCCTATATATACTATTTCTCTCAGCTTCTAGTTGGCTCTTCAAGTCTTGGGCCTTTGGATCTTGAGTTTGAAGCAGTTCTTTTCTTCATTTGGGCTTGGCTTTACTTGCAGAGAGAAAGTGCTAAGTGGGCAGAGACTTTAGCTCAAGGCGTTAGGGGTGTTAACATTTAGTGAAAGTATAAGTTCGAGAACGTTAGTGACACTTAACATTTTCACTAACGTTCCAATGTACCCCTTTGCCTCACGTTAGAGCCCACGTTAACTAGGTTAACGTGGCTTCTAACGTGGCCTTGCCAACCTTCGAGACCGTTAGTGACACTCAACATTGTCACTAACGTTCCAGTGTGCCCCTTTTTGCTTCACGTTAAAACCCACGTTAACTAGGTTAACGTGGCTTCTAACGTGGCCTTGCCAACCTTCGAGACCGTTAGTGACACTCAACATTGTCACTAACGTTCCAGTGTGCCCCTTTTTGCTTCACGTTAAAACCCACGTTAACTAGGTTAACGTGGCTTCTAACGTGGCCTTGCCAACCTTCGAGACCGTTAGTGACACTCAACATTGTCACTAACGTTCCAGTGTGCCCCTTTTTGCTTCACGTTAAAGCCCACGTTAACTAGGTTAACGTGGCTTCTAACGTGGCCTTGCCAAATTTCGAGAACGTTAGTGACACTCAACATTGTCACTAAGGTTCCAATGTGCCCCTAGATCTCACATTAGAGTCCACGTTAACTAGGTTAACGTGGCTTCTAACGTGGCCATTCTTAGCCATCCCAACGTTAGTGACAATGTTGAGTGTCACTAACGTTGTCGACAACTCTCACTTCTTACGTTAGCTCCCACGTTAACCAAGTTAACGTGGGAGTTAACGTGGTGTGTTGCATCCTTAGGCCAACGTTAGTGACAATGTTAAGTGTCACTAACATTGGCTCAACTTTCCTTTTCCACGTTAGAGTTCACGTTAACTTAGTTAACGTGACTCTTAACGTAGGCAATGATGGCTTTGAGAGTGTTATTGGCAATCACTTTTCTCATTAACTTTGCAAGTTACCTGCCTTTCCTTGCTTCCTTTGGTCCTAAAATCAAGCAATAGAGTGCATCAAAGTTCTAGTCCAAGTCATGGGTAATGCAGCATACAATTTGTCACTAAATTCATGCAAAATCCTCATAAAATAATGTAAAATGCACAATGTATGCTTGAATCAAGGTGTAGGTGAATATCTACCCAAAACTAGCTTATTTCCTAAAGAAATGCATGAAACTACCCTAAAAACAGTAAAGAAAAGGTCAGTGAAACTGGCCAAGATGCCCTGGCATCAATCCTATACAATTAAGTTCTAACCTAACTTCCCATTTTTTTGCTTTGTCACATACTCATGCATTTTCTTTTCATCTCACAACACATATGCATTGATTTTATTGAGCTTCACTTGCTTTGGGGCATTTTGTCCCCTTTTTATTCCTTTTATTTTTTGTATTTGTTTCTTTGTTTTTCTATTTTTTTTCTTTTCTTTTCCATATTTTTTTTTCTTTTGTTTTTCTCATTTTCTTCTTTCTATATACAAGAACATCAATGCATAAGGTTTTACATTTGATTAATACATGAGCATGTACTCAATTCCCAATATTTACAATAAAAATACAAAACTACCCTTTTATTCCCCAATGTCCCAAGGTTCCCACACTTGAATAATAGACACACACTAGCCTAAGCTAATCAAAGATCCAAATAAAGGACATTTATTGTTTTTCGCTTTAAGGCTTGTAATGTGCTAAATTAAAGAACAAAGTGGGTTAAGCGTAGGCTCAAAGTTGGCTAACAATGGATGATAAAAGGTAAGGCTATTTGGGTAAGTGAGCTAAATGAAATGATCGCCTCAATCATATAAATACATGAATACACCAAATAATGGATATAAAGAATCAAACAAATCAAAGATTACAATCATAGAAAGAGAATATTGCACACAAGAAGGAAAAATAAGTGGTTATAAAATGTAACCACACAATTAGGCTCAAATCTCACTTGCTTGTGTTCTTAGCTCAAAACATGTTCCACAACATATATATAATTCAAGCAAGTTTTGTGAAAAGTTTTCACTCAAATCAATTGGTGCCCTATAGATAGAAGTCTTGAAAAAATTTCATTATTTTGACTAAGCTTATTGATGAGCGGATAATTTATACGCTTTTTGGCATTGTTTTTAGTATGTTTTTAGTAGAATCTAGTTACTTTTAGGGATGTTTTCATTAGTTTTTATGTTAAATTCATATTTCTGGACTTTACTATGAGTTTGTGTATTTTTCTGTGATTTCAGGTATTTTCTGGCTGAAATTGAGGGACTTGAGCAAAAATCAGATTCAGAGGTTGAAGAAGGACTGCTGATGTTGTTAGATTCTGACCTCCCTGCACTCAAAGTAGATTTTCTGGAGCTACAAAACTCAAAATAGCGCGCTTCCAATTGCGTTGAAAAGTAGACATCCAGGGCTTTCCAGCAATATATAATAGTTCATACTTTGGCCGTGTTTAGACGACGTAAATGGGCGTTGAACGCCAGTTCTACGCTGCTGTCTGGAGTTAAACGCCAGAAACACGTCACAAGCCAGAGTTGAACGCCAGAAATACGTTACAAACTGGCGTTCAACTCTAAGATTGACCTCTACACGTGTTACATTCAAGCTCAGCCCAAGCACACACCAAGTGGGCCCCGGAAGTGGATTTATGCATCAATTACTTACTTCTGTAAACGCTAGTAACTAGTTTATTATAAATAGGACTTTTTACTATTGTATTAGACATCTTTGAACATCTTTTGATCATTTTTAGATCTCTAGACCTCCATGGGAGGCTGGCCACTCGGCCATGCTTGCCCTATATTCACTTATGTATTTTTCAACGGTAGAGTTTCTGCACTCCATAGATTAAGGTGTGGAGCTCTGCTGTTCCTCAAAGATTAATGCAAAGTACTACTGTTTTTCTATTCAATTCAACTTATTCCGGTTCTAAGATATTCATTCGCACTTCAACCTAAATATGATGAACGTGACAATCATCATCATTCCCCCACGAACGCGTGCCTGACAACCACTTCCGTTCCACCTTAGATTGAATGAGTATCTCTTGGATCTCTTAATCAGAATCTTCGTGGTATAAGCTAGATTGATGGCGGCATTCATGAGAGTTCAGAAAGTCTAAACTTTGTCTGTGGTATTCCGAGTAGGACTCTGGGATTGAATGACTGTGACAAATTTCAAACTCGCGAGTGCTGTGCGTAGTGACAGACGCAAAAGGAGGGTGAATCCTATTCCAGTATGATCGAGAACCTCAGATGATTAGCCGTGCTGTGACAGAGCATTTGGACCATTTTCACAAGAGGATGGGATGCAGCCATTGACAAGGGTGATGCCTCTAGACGATTAGCCATGCAGTGACAACGCATCGGACAATTTTCCAAAGAGGATAAAAAGTAGCCATTGACAACGGTGATGTCCTTACATAAAGCCAGCCATGGAAAGGAGTACGATTGATTAGATGAAGACAGCAGGAAAGCAGCGGTTTAGAGGAACGAAAGCATCTCTATACGCTTATCTGAAATTCTCACCAATGAATTACATAAGTATTTCTATCTTATTTTCTGTTTATTTATTATTAATATTCGAAAACTCCATAACCATTCTATATCCGCCTAACTGAGATTTAGAAGATGACCATAGCTTGCTTCATACCAACAATCTCCGTGGGATCGACCCTTACTCACGTAAGGTTTTATTACTTGGACGACCCAATGCACTTGTTGGTTAGTTGTGCGAAGTTGTGAAGTTATGTTTGGACCATGGTATTGTGCACCAGTTATTGGCGCCATTTCCAGGGAGAGAACGAACAACAAATTTTACAACCTCCGAGTAACAATTTCGCATACCAAGTTTTTGGCACCGTTGCCGGGGATTGTTCGAGTTTGGACAACTGACGGTTCATCTTGTTGCTCAGATTAGGTAATTTTCTTTTTGTTTTATTTTAAAAAATTTTTCAAAAAATCTTTCAAAAATTTTCTCCTTTGTTTTTGAAAAAAAAATGTTTTCAAAAAAATATATTTTTCTTCAGAATTTTTAAGAATGAATTCTAGTGTTTCGTGAAGCATGTTGAAGCCTGACTGGCTGTAAAGCCATGTCTAATTCTTTTAGACTGAGGCTTCCACGTATAAGTATATGAAGTTGGATGAAATTTCAGCTGTTGTATGCCTGATTTGTATCTTCTAAAGCTTGGCTGGCTATTAAGCCATGCCTAACCCTCAGATTGGAGCTTTAGACTAAGAGTGCAAGATTCCTGGAATTCACATTAAAAATTTTGGAATCCTTATTTTTCTTTTTCAAATAATTTTCGAAAAATCCAAAAAAATTCATAAAATCATAAAAATAAAAAACAATATTTTGTGTTTCTTGTTTGAGTCTTGAGTCAAATTTTAAGTTTGGTGTCAATTGCATGTTCATCTTGCATTTTTCGAAAAAATCATGCATTCATGGTGTTCTTCATGATCTTCAAGTTGTTCTTGGTAAATCTTCTTGTTTGATCTTGATGTTTTCTTGTTTTGCATCTTTTCTTGTTTTTCATGTGCATTTTTGCATTCATAGTGTCTGAACATGAAAGATTTCTAAGTTTGGTATCTTGCATGTTTTCTTTGCATTAAAAATTTTTCAAAAATATATTCTTGATGTTCATCATGATCTTCATAGTGTTCTTGGTGTTCATTTTGACATTCATAGCATTCTTGCATGCATTCATTGTTTTGATCCAAAATTTTCATGCATTGCATCATTTTCATGTTTTTCTCTCTCATCATTAAAAATTCAAAAATCAAAAAAATATCTTTCCCTTTTTCACTCATAAATTTCAAAAATTTGAGTTGACTTTTCAAAATCTAGTTTTTTTTATGAGTCAAATCAAATTTTCAATTTAAAAACCTTATCTTTTTCAAAATCTTTTTCAAAAATCAAATCTTTTTCATTTTTCTTATTTATTTTCGAAAATTTTAAAAATATTTTTCAAAAATATTTTTCTTATCTTTATCACATAATTTTCGAAAATAACATCATCAATTAATGTTTTGATTCAAAAATTTCAAGTTTGTTACTTGCTTGCTAAGAAAGATTCAAACTTTAAGTTCTAGAATCATATCTTGTGATTTCTTGTGAATCAAGTCATTAATTGAGATTCTAAAAATCAAATCTTTTTCAAAAACTAATTTCAATCATATCTTTTCAAAAATATCTTCTTATCTTATCTTTTTCAAAAATTTGATTTTAAAATATCTTTTCCAACTTCTTATCTTCTTATCTTTTCAAAAATTGATTTTCAAAATTTGTTTCAACTAACTAACTAACTTTATGTTTGTTTTTTATCTTTTTCAAAACTACCTAACTAACTCTCTCTCTCTCTAATTTTCGAAAATATCTCCCTCTTTTTCAAAATTTCTTTTTAATTAACTAATTATTTTAATTTTTGATTTTAATTTTCGAAAATTACTAACCTTTTTCAAAAACTATTTTCGAAAATCACTAACTCTTTTTCAAAAATTATTTTCGAAAATCCTCTTTCTCTCTCATCTCCTTCTATTTATTTATTCATCTACTAAAGCTTCATCTCACCCAAATTCGAACCCCCTCTTCCATCTGTGTTTGAATTTTTTCTTCTTCTTTTCTTCTACTCACACAAGGACCTCTATACTGTGGTAAAAAAGATCCCTATTATTATTATTTTTCTGTTCTCTCTTTTTCATATGAGCAGGAGCAAGGACAAGAATATTCTTGTTGAAGCAGATCCAGAACCTAAAAGGACTCTGAAGAGGAAACTAAGAGAGGCTAAATTACAACAATCCAGTAAGCACCTTTCAGAAATTTTCGAACAAGAAGAGGAGATGGCAGCCGAAAATAATAATAATGCAAGGAGGATGCTTGGTGACTTTACTGCACCTAATTCCAATTTACATGGAAGAAGCATCTCCATTCCTGCCATTGGAGCAAACAATTTTGAGCTTAAACCTCAATTAGTTTCTCTGATGCATCAAAAGCCTCAACAAGGCTTTAATAATGGTGGAAGAAATAGGTTTAACAATAGTAAACCTTTTCCATCATCCACTCAGCAACAGACAGAGAATTCTGAACAAAATACCTTTAATTTAGCAAACTTAGTCTCTGATCTGTCCAAGGCCACTATGAGTTTCATGAATGAAACAAGATCCTCCATTATAAATTTGGAAGCACAAGTGGGTCAGCTGAGTAAAAGAGTCACTGAAATCCCTCCTAGTACTCTCCCAAGCAATACAGAAGAAAATCCAAAAGGAGAGTGCAAGGCCATTGAAATGACCATCATGGCCGAATCCAAGGAAGAAGGGGAGGACGTGAATCCCAAGGAGGAAGACCTCCTGGGACGTCCAGTGATCAATAAGGAGCTTCCCTCTGAGGAACCAAAAGAATCTGAGACTCATCTAGAGACCATAGAGATTTCATTGAACCTCCTTATACCCTTCATGAGCTCTGATAAAGTAAATTGAGCAAGTAATTAAAGAAAGCAAGTAATAAAGAGAGACATTCATGGCAAGAATTGAGATCATAGGCTTTCTATCCTAGTCATGCATGATTAATTCGCCTTATTTAGTTAACTCACACATCGGAAGAATGTCAAACAAGACTAATTAATCATGTCACAAATATAAACAAGAATTTATCTCATTACGTCAACTCCAACAAATAGGGAGAAAGTCTAACGAGACTAGCTAATCTCAATCCAAAAGTCCTAACCAACTTACTAATTAAACTAGCAAAAGATTAGCGTCAATGGAAACAATATTCCATAAGTCCTAATCAACTCACTAATTAAATTAGCAAAAGATTAGCGTCAATGGAAACAATATTAGCTAACAACTCTAGATCACCAACATAAGTTGGGTTTTCATGACTCAAGATTGCCTAATTACTCTTTCCAAGCTAAGAATGCTCAAAATCTACTCTAACATCCTTCCAAGCATTTTATCAAACACTTGGAAGGCATACATGGAAAGCATAATAAATGACAAGAAATATTAAAATCTACCAACTACCAATAGCAAGAAAAGTAAAATCAATAACTCAAATCAACAATAAAAAATAACATCAAACATAAAATTACATTAAAGGAAAATTAAGATCCAACAAGGTTCATGAACATAAAAGCAAAAAAATAAAAGAAATGAACAAGTAAAAACTAGAAGAGTAGAGATGTAACAACAAAAAATTAAAAGGAGAAACTAAATCAAAACAAGAATTAAAAGTGAGATTCAAGAAAATTAAACCTAAACTACCCTAAATTCTAGAGAGAAGAGAGAGCTTGTCTCTCTAGAATTCTACCCTAAAACATGATGAAAACTAAACTATGACTACTTGCTACATTCCCCCTTCAATCCTTGGGTTCAATAGCATCAAAAATGGGTTGGATTGGGCCCAAAATGAGCTGCAAAGTGGGCCACATACAGCATCGGCGCGTGCGCGCCCCTGAACGCAAAGCAACATATATCGAATTTTATATTATTTCGAAGCTCCGGATGTTAGCTTTCTAACGCAACTGAAACCGCCTCATTTGGACCTCTGTAGCTCAAGTTATGGTCGTTTGAGTGCGAAGAGGTCAGGCTTGACAGCTTTACGGTTCCTTCATTTCTTCATGAGTTCTCCCACTTTGCATGCTTTTCTCCTCACTTCTTCCATCCAATACTTGCCTTATAAACCTGAAATTACTCAACAAACATATCAAGGCATCGAATGGAATTAAAGTAAATTAAAATCACTAATTTTAGGGCCTAAAAAGCATGTTTTCACATTTAAGCACAAATCAAGGGAGAATTACAAAACCATGCTATTTCATTGAATAAATGTGAGAAAAGTTGATAAAATCCCTCAAAATAAGCACAAGATAAACCACAAAATTGGGATTTATCAAATCTCCCCACACTTAAACCAAGCATGTCCTCATGCTAAGAATAAAGAAGGACAAGAAAAGGGTATGAACATTTATTCAATGCAAAGAAGCTATATGCACCTATCTACATGCATGCAACTAAATGCAAAATGATTCTACCTACTTGGTTAAAAGTAAATCAATCTCCAAGAACATATATGCACATATAGGGCTAAGTAGTATGATGATTCATGAATCCTACCAATTCAAATATTAAAATGAAGTTCAAATAGACTTGCAAGAAGAACACTCATAAAAGCCAGAAACAAGGAATTGAGTATCGAACCCTCACCGGAAGTGTATCCGCTCTAGTCGCTCTAGTGTATAGGGTCGATCACTCAATTCTCTTCTACTCATGCTTTCTAAGATTTGTTTTTCATCTAACAATCAACAATTATTCAATGCATGCATACATTCATCATGAGGACTTATTCATAGGTTGTAATGGGGCTAGGGTCAAGGTAGGGATGCATATGGTCAAGTGAGCTTGAAATTTGTATCTTTGATTAGCCTAAGCTCTCACTAAACACATATAACAACCTATACAATTCTAATACACAACCTAGCTGCCCACGATTCCCACTTTTTTCACATACTCATGCATTCTTTTTAATTCACATTCCATATGCATTGATTTTTATTGAACCTTACTTTGGAGAATTTTTGTCCCCTTTTTGTTGTATTCTTTTTCTATATATTTTTCTTTTTCTTTTTCTATATTATTTTTTCTTTTTATATATATATTTTTTTCTGCACATTTTTTTTTTTGAAAAATATATACAAACATATCAATGCATATGGTTTTATATATGGTGCATGAATATGTACCCAATTTCCAATATTTTCAACAAAAATAAAAATTACACTTTTACCTCAACCAATGTCCTAAGTTTTCCATACCCAATTGATACACACCCTCACTAACCTAAGCTAATCAAAGATCCAAATTAAGGATATTTATTGTTTTTCACTTAAGGGTAGTGATGTGCTAACATTAAGAACAAAAGGGATTCAATAGGCTCAAAATTGGCTAACAATGGTTGATGAAAGGTAGGCTATTTGGGTAAGTGAGCTAAATAAAATGATGGCCTCAATCATATAAATGCATGTACACATAGAATAATGGACATAAAGAATCAAACAAATCAAAGATTACAATCATAGAAAGAGAATAATGCACACAAGAATGAAAATAAGTGGTTATAAGATGTAACCACACAATTAGGCTCAAAACTCACATGCTTGTGTTCTTAGCTCAAAAACCATGTTCCAAAATAAATTCTTCAAGCAAGTTTGTCACAAAAAATTTTTTCAAATTGGTAGGGTGCCCTAAAACAATTTTTCTTAGAAAAGAAATCATCGCCCTAACCAAGTAGTCCTAACATAAAAAAAAATGCTCAAATATGTACAAATTTTAACTATCATGCAACCTATCATGCAATGAAACAACTAACTAGCAAAGGAAATCAAGAATTGGTGTTGAAAGAAAGAAATTGTTACCCATGGAGATCGGTCGGACGACCTCCCCACACTTAGAAATTTGCACCGTCCTCGGTGCATGCAAAGAAGAGCAAGGTGGACGGATTTCTACAATTGATGAGCTCCTTCAAGAGGTTGTGCGGGTGAACTTGTTTGTTGCCCCATTTAGAAGCCCTTCCATTCCTTTCCTTCTTGGTGGCCAACCTAAAAGGAAAGAAAAAGAAAGAAAATTAAGCCTACAACAAAGATAGCAAAGCAAGTAGAACATAGGCGGGGACTAATGCCAAATAAGAGTAAAGTTCTCACTACATGTTAGCTACGCATGTAAGTGAGGAAGCAATATAGGAAAAGGGCATATCAATTAATACTTGATGCAAGAACAAGTTAAAGCATGAAGAGCATATTGAGCATCAAGCTTAATCAATAATTGACACAAACAAGATTAGTGGTAAGCATGAGAGTATTTGGTCCCATCCTAACTCAATGATGATGAAGTATAAAAACAAGGGATCATGAGTCAGGAAGGACTAAAGCACCAATCTTGTGTGTAGAGAAAATATTACAATTAATACCAAACAAGTCACAAAGCACCAAGATTAACCAAGAAATTCTCAACAATTGAGTAAAAGAATCCAACACCATTATTAAAATAAGAAACTTAGAAAAGAAAATAAGAACAAGCTATAAAAACAAAATTAAAATGCAATGAATGAAAATAAGCAAATGCAATCTTCAACAAACCTCCGAAAAAACTCTTAAGGTTCCGATTTGGTGGATTAACCTCGATACTACTAGTTGAACTTCTACCCACGTTTTTGTTCTAAACCCTAGGCCCTTATATACTCCTAGTTAAAACCCTCGAGTATAGAACCCTTCTTAGAGTGGGTTCGAACCACCTTTACCAACCTTTAAGACTGTTGGTTAACTCCTCGTTCATAAGAACCTCCTAGTTCCTACTTATGTTCGTATTCGGTGGTACTGTTCCTCGAAGGGTTTACAGGTTGAATTCCTAAATTTGATTTTCACGATCCACCCTCTGTGGGGTGGTACCATTTGAGAAAGGTGAGAGAAAATCTAAACCAATTATTCACTAATCTCAACGGTAACATCCATCAAGAAGAATAAAAGATATGAGGATACGTAAAATGAAAATAACTATCCAACAAATAACGTAAATACGAAACGAATCTTATCAACATCAATCTAACGTAAAACGAACATCATATTCAAAACAAAAATCACATAAACTTTTAAAAAGTTTTTTTTTTTTTGTTTTTCTAAACAACATTTTAAACTTAAAACGAACGAAATCTTACAAATATCTAATCCTCTCATAATTTAAGACACAAACACGAAGAAATTTTTTTTTTGCCCGTAGCCGCGGGTTCGCGCGTCACGCGTGCGCGCGGCCACACCAAAGTGTTGAGGATCATGATTTTGGGCTCTCAACACGGGTGAAATACGGATGAAACACGGTCCGCTAGGCACGCATTCGTGCGTACCGCGCGCGCGCGGCTAACAGGGACAGCGTAGGCGTGAAATCGTGCGTACCGCGTGCGCGCGCCTAACATAGACGACGTAGGCACGGATTCGTGCGTACCGCGTATACGTGCCTAAACGCGGGACAAAAAGAGGAAAGTGGAAAGAGGAAGAAAGAAGAAAAGAAGAAGAAAGAAAGATGATAAAAAAGAAAAAAAAGAAAAAAGAAGAAGAAGGAGAGAACTTTTAAAAAACAATTTTTTTTTTATTTATTATTTTTATTTTTATTTTTTTATTATTTAAAAAAAAAAGAAAAGAAGGTAAAGGAAAA
>NC_029794.2:52754731-52756854 GCF_000816755.2 Arachis ipaensis
TCCACCTCTTGGCAAGCTTCTTCCACCTTCACCTCTTGACAAGGCTCTTCATGTCCAATTACTTCCTCACCAACCTCTTCTAGCTATCCTCTATTCTTCATATCACAACTTGGAGGTAATGTAAAACTTGTCTCAACATCCACCTCAATTTCAAGAGGAGAAGATTCTTCAAATACCAAAGGATCATGTGTTGGTGTGGGCTCATCTTTAAGAGGAAGATTTGTTGCTTGCTCACCTTCTTCCAATTCTTCATCATTCATTATATGCTTAGGAGGTTGCACATTATCCTCCTCAACATCAAATTCAAGCTCATTGAAAGAAGGTTCAACAACTTCCACAAAATCATCAACAATGTCACTTGGTGTGGAAGTGCTCTCAAGTTTGAAATTCACCTCTTGTTCAACTTCCTCTAACTCTTCAACCACTTCTTCTTCTTTAACAATCTCTCCCTCCTCCACTTGCTGTAAGACATACCCCATCTCTTTGTCCTCATGTTGAGATTCTAAAATCTCCTTCATGCTCCTTTCTTCGGTTAATTTCTCACACTCATCCGTGGAGATGCTTTGCTTGTTGCATGAGTCCCATGAGTCCAAGTTGGCTTTAATTTTGGCAAGGTTAGCCTCAATAGCTTCATAATTCCTCCTTTGGGCTTCCTCTTGCTCCTTTAGATGGATTATTGCTTGAAGCCGATCCATTTCTTCCTTGAGACGATCCATTGACTCTTGGATGGATGGATGTGGGTGTTCTTCCTTGGATGGTTGTGGTGGAAAGGGAAATTCATTATGTGGTTGAAAGTTATCATACATGGGAGGTGATTCATCTTGGTAAGGGTAGTGAGGTGGTGGTTCTTGAGGGTATTGGTGGTGGAATTGTGGTGGTTCTTCATATGGTTCATATGGATCATAAGGTGGTTAGTATGGTGGATATGGTTGGGGTCATATGGAGGTGGTTGGTGAAAAGGGGCTTATGAGTAAGGTGGTTCAAAATTATGTTGAGGAGGTGGTTCATAGGCATGTGGTGGTAGTTGTTGACAATCACAATAAGGGTCACCACATCCATTAGATTGATATGCATTAGGATGAGAGTTATACCCATAAGAATCCGGAGGTTGTTGTTGCCAAGAAGGTTGATCAATCCCTTGAGGCTCCTCCCACCTTTGATTGTTCCATCCTTGATGCATATTGTCATTATAGTCCCCATTTCCTACAACATAATTTGAGCCAAACTCATAGCCAAAGTGATGAGAATTCATAGTAGCAAACAAAAACAAAAACTAACAAAAATAAGCAACAAAGTCCTAAATCTAACAAAAACTAACAAACAAACAAAAGGCAAACATATTCACATATTCACAATAGCCAATAATGTAACACCATTGCAACTCCCCGGCAACGGCGCCATTTTGATAATGAGAATTTGTCGTGTCGGTCTAGAATTTCTCTTCTAGAAATAAGAACTTTGTTGTAAGCATAGTTCTAAACCAGCAAACAATTCCCACATCAAAAATTTGAGTTGTCACAAGTAACAAACCCCAATGAAAATTAACCGAAGTATTAAGACTCCGGGTTGTCTCACGAAGAGTTACAATGAAATGTATGCTTATTGGCTATGAAGGATGTAAGGGGGGGTTTTGGTTGATTAGAGGGGCAATAAAATAAAAAGACAAGAAAAGTAAATTGAGCAAGTAATTAAAGAAAGCAAGTAATAAAGAGAAACATTCATGGCAAGAATTGAGATCATAGGCTTTCTATCCTAGTCATGCATGATTAATTCGCCTTATTTAGTTAACTCACACATCAGGAGAATGTCAAACAAGACTAATTAATCATGTCACAAATATAAACAAGAATTTATCTCATTACGTCAACTCCAACAAATAGGGAGAAAGTCTAACGAGACTAGCTAATCTCAATCCAAAAGTCCTAACCAACTTACTAATTAAACTAGCAAAAGATTAGCGTCAATGGAAACAATATTCCATAAGTCCTAATCAACTCACTAATTAAATTAGCAAAAGATTAGCGTCAATGGAAACAATATTCCATAAGTCCTAATCAACTCACTAATTAAATTAGCAAAAGATTAGCGTCAATGGAAACAATACTAGCTAACAACTCTAGATC
>NC_029794.2:52757576-52762932 GCF_000816755.2 Arachis ipaensis
TTGAGATCATAGGCTTTCTATCCTAGTCATGCTTGATTAATTCATCTTATTTAGTTAACTCACACATCGGGAGAATGTCAAACAAGACTAATTAATCACACCACAATAATAACAAGAATTTATCTCATTACGTCATCTCCAACATTGGAAGAAAGTCTAATGAGACTAGCTAATCTCAATCCAAAAGTCCTAATCGACTTACTAATTAAAATAGCAAAAGATTAGCGTCAATGGAAACAATATTCCATAAGTCCTAATCAACTCACTAATTAAATTAGCAAAAGATTAGCATCAATGGAAACAATATTAGCTAACAACTCTAGATCACCAACATAAGTTGGGTTTTCATGACTCAAGATTGCCTAATTACTCTTTCCAAGCCAAGAATGCTCAAAATCTACTCTAACATCCTTCCAAGCATTTTATCAAACACTTGGAAGGCATACATGGAAAGCATAATAAATGACAAGAAATATTAAAATCTACCAACTACCAATAGCAAGAAAAGTAAAATCAATAACTCAAATATCAACAATAAAAATAACATCAAACATAAAATTGCATTAAAGGAAAATTAAGATCCAACAAGGTTCATGAACATAAAAGTAACAAAATAAAAGAAATGAACAAGTAAAAACTAGAAGAGTAGAGATGTAACAACAAGAAATTAAAAGGAGAAACTAAATCAAAATAAGAATTAAAAGTGAGACTCAAGAAAATTAAACCTAAACTACCCTAAATTCTAGAGAGAAGAGAGAGCTTCTCTCTCTAGAATTCTACCCTAAAACATGATAAAAACTAAACTATGACTACTTGCTACATTCTCCCTTCAATCCTTGGGTTCAATAGCATCAAAAATGGGTTGGATTGGGCCCAAAATGAGCTGCAAAGTGGGCCACATACAGCATCGACGCGCGCGCACAAAGTGTGCGTGCACGCCCCTGAACGCAAAGCAACATATATCGAATTTAATATCATTTCGAAACTCCGGATGTTAGCTTTCCAACACAACTGAAACCGCCTCATTTGGACCTCCGTAGCTCAAGTTATGGTCGTTTGAGTGCGAAGAGGTCAGGCTTGACAACTTTACGGTTCCTTCATTTCTTCATGAGTTCTCCCACTTTGCATGCTTTTCTCCTCACTTCTTCCATCCAATACTTGCCTTATGAACCTGAAATTACTCAACAAACATATCAAGGCATCGAATGGAATTAAAGTGAATTAAAATCACCAATTTTAGGGCTTAAAAAGCATGTTTTCACATTTAAGCACAAATCAAGGGAGAATTGCAAAACCATGCTATTTCATTGAATAAATGTGAGAAAAGTTGATAAAATCCCTCAAAATAAGCACAAGATAAACCACAAAATTGGTGGATTTATCCACTTTTTCCCACATTTATTCAATAAAACAGCATGGTTTTGTAATTCTCCCTTAAATTGTGCTTAAATGCAAAAATATGCTTTTTAGGCCTTAATTTGGTGATTTTAGATCCACCTTAATTCCATTCGATGCCTTGATGTGTTTGTTAAGTAATTTTAGGTTCATAATTCAAGTATTGGATGGAAGGAATGAGGAGAAAAGCATACAAAGAGGAGAATGCATGAAGAAACAAGGAGTTGGAATGCACCAATGCTCGCGCACGTGTACAAGGCGCGCACGCGCAGAAGTAGTTTTTCACAAGGACGCGCCCGTGTACATACCGCTTCCGCGCAGATTGGGAATTTGCCAGCGACGCGCACGCGCACATGGCACGTGCGCGCCGATACTCTTACTTGGTCCACTTAATGGCAAAACGCTGGAGGCGATTTCTGAGCTGCCCAAGCCCAAATCCAACTTGTTTCTGAGTGTATTTCATGCAGAATTAAAGTCCAAGCAAAGGGAGAGCAATTAGTTTTAGCCAACATGAGCCTTTAGTTAGTTTCTAGAGAGAGAAGCTCTCTCTTCTCTCTAGAATTAGGTTAGGATTAGGTTAGATCATTTTATTTTCATGTTTAATTACTTCATCTCATCTTGTTTCTTCTATAATTTCACTTTTCTACATCTTAATTCTCTTAGTTTTTATGTTAACCTTCCTTTTTACTCTCTTTTGGGATGATGAACTCATGTTGGATTTGTTTACACTTAATGCAATTTTAATGTTGATGTCTCTTTAATTGATGTTGATTTGGATTGTGATTTTACATTTCTTGTAATTGATAGTTAGTAGTTTTACATTTCTGCACTCTCACTAAGTTTTTCTTTACTACCCACCAAGTGTTTGACAAAATGCTTGGTTGGATCTTAGAGTAGATTGTGAGCATTCTTGGCTTGGAAAGAGTAATTGGGCGATCTTGAGTCATGAAAACCCAACTTACGTTGGTGATTCAGAATTGTTAGCTAGTATTGTTTCCATTAATACTAACCTTTTGCCAATCTAATTAGTAAGTGGGTTAGGACTTTTGGATTGAGATTAGCTAGTCTCGTTAGACTTTCTCCCTAGTTGTTGGAGACGACGTAATGAGATAAATTCTTGTTTATAATTGTGACACGATTAATTGATCTTGTTTGACATTCTCCCGATGTGTGAGTTAACTAAACAAGATGAATCAATCATGCATGACAAGGATAGAAAGCCTAACATCTCACTTCAATGCCATGAATGTCTCCCTTCTTTAATTGATCCTTTCGATCGTTTGCTTGATTTACTTTCCTTGCACTACTAATTCCCTTGTTCGATCACTAATCAAACCCCCCCCCTTTTTCCCCTCTATAGCCAATACATATGCACTCCATTGGTTCCTAGGGAGACGACCCAGAGTCCGAAATACTCCGGTAAATTTTCAGTGGGGATTATTAATTGTGACAAAACCATATATATATTTTAATTTGATGCGGAAGTTGCTTGTTGGTTTGGAGTTATACTTGCAACGTAGAGATTTTGTGAAATTCCTTGCCGACAACAAGTTTTGTTCTTCCTCCTCGTTAAACATCAAATTAATGGCGCCGTTGCCGGGGACCCAATGGTACTATGTTATTGGCTATTGTAAATATTGTGAATAGCTTTATCTTTGGTTTATTTGTTGATTTTTGCTAGTTTTAGGATTTAGTCTTCTTCATTTCTTATCGCTCTCTATTTTTATTTTCCACATCACTATGAATTCTCACTTTGGCTATGAGTGTAGCTCAAACTATGTTGTAGGAGATGAAAGCTTCAACGAGGATGTACATCAAGGAATTGGAGATCAAAGGTGGGAGGAGCCTCAAACATTTGATCAACCTCTATGGCAACAACCTCCACCAATGCACTATGAAGAAGAGCCGTTCCATGATGCATATCAATCCACTAGCTATGGTGAATTTCCTTATGACTTCCAAGAACTACCACCATATGCCTATGAGACATATCCTCAACATAGCCACACGTCATACTCACAAGCCTCATACCATCATTCACCTCCATATGACCATAACTTATACACACCATATCAACCACCATTAGAATTACATGTAGAACAACCACCATCCCAATACCAATACTCTCAAGAACCACAAATTTCACACACACCACCTCAAGAACTTCACCAACATGAACCACCTTCTGATTATAACAATTTTTCCCTAACTAATGAATTTTCTCTTCCAATACCACCTCCTGATGAAGCCTTCATGTTAGAACTAAGAGACCTTGAATCTCGTATTTTAAGACGACAAGAGGAAGATGAAACCAAGTTCAAGGAGTTAAGAGTAAGGGTGGCCGACATAGTAGAAGCCGTGGGTCACCTAACATCTCACCTAAGCTCATGCACCATGGGTACTCCCATTGTTGGATGCGGAGAAGCAACCCCGGAGCTTAGCGAAGGTATGAACATGGAACCCCATGGTGAGGAAGAAGAATTGAAGCAAGAACCGCAACAAGGGGAGAAGATAGAGATTAGCGAACAAAAGGAAGTGGTGGATGGATTTTTAGGATATGTTGAGTACATAAAGGAATCCCAAGTTGAGGAAACCTCCTCCAAGGAAAGTGGAGGGAGTATCAAGGAAAAGAGCAATGTCGCAGGGGTAAACAATGAGTTAAAGGAAATTGATAAAGAAGTGGATTCCATCACTAATGATTTTTTGCCCACTTCGATCAACTCCCTTAACGATCCTGTTGAACCCTCCCCCAGTACATTGGAAAGCAAGGTTGAAGAGGACTTGCAACCTCCAAGGCCTAATGCGATTGAAGAACTGGAAGAAGTGCTCCAAGCAACAAACTCTCCTACCTATGATGATTTCGAATCAACATATGATCCTTTCAAGCTTGAAGAGCCCTTTCCCAAATTTCTTAGACTTGACGATGAGGTAGACTTCACTAGACCTCCTATCTACGATGAAAGTGAGGGGGAAGAACTAGAAGAAATTGGTGAAGAGGAATGTGAACTTGAGGAAGCTTGGCATGAGGGGGAACTTGAAGAACCTCGCCAAGTGGTGGAAACCTCTAGAAGGGGATGGACGGGAGTAGAGTGTGCTTTATCACAATCTTTGGAAATCCCTCTACCTAGTTCGTCATCCGATCCTCCATTTGAGTGGGTAAAACTTCTAACTCGCAGCTGTGTTATCCCACTTGAGTATGGTTTGCTTGAAACGGATGACCAACTTAGGGCGCTTTGTGGAATCAAGCGGAAAAGGAGGATGTTTAGTGGTTGGCGTTCTAAATCTAGGTTCATTATGGTGGGAAGCTCGGAACTAGAGAGCATGGATTGGTGCGATGCTAAACTAAATGGGTCTAGGAGAGTAGTTTGGTGCTTCCATGGGGATTCTATTTTCTCGTCACCCGGACAAGGTCAAGACGATCAACTAGAAGATGGGTGCGAAGACAAGATATGGGATCCGGGAGTATCCTGTGACATTTGTTCTCGGGAGCTTACATCTTGGGAAGAACCTCACCAAAGCTTAATGAAGAAGGTTGGAACTTTTGACAACCGATTGAAAGACAAGCACTTTTGGAGGTTCAAGGATGGGTACAAGCATAAGCCACCTTGACAAGGAACCTCCCAATGTCCAACTTAAGGACTTAAACTAAAAGTGCTTGGTGGGAGACACCCCACCATGGTAAACTCTTTCCATTCCCTTGTAAATATAATGAATGAATGAATTGGGTTCCATTGTATATAGTTTCTTTACCTCTTGGTATGTTTCTCATTGTTTACTAAGGTGTTTATGCATTTTGTGCTTTGATGAGGGATGGATCTTTGAATTGAGTTTTTGCTTGAATGGCAAGTTTTCTCAAGTGTTTGAAAATATCCCTATGTTTCAAAATTTGCTTAATCTTACACCTTAGCCAGTTCTAGAGTTTTAGAGAAGGATGGGAAGTTATGAGATCCTTTGATGATCT
>NC_029794.2:52763153-52775703 GCF_000816755.2 Arachis ipaensis
AAGAGAGAGAGAGAGAAGAGTAAGCCACGCGCAAGCGCAAAGCGCGCGCGCGCATCGGCTGCATATTTTACTTCCCTGGGCCAAAAACCAGAGAGTTGCGCCACTTTTGGGCCAACTCTGTGCCTCAACCCACGCAGACGCACACTGTACGCGTCCGCGTCATCCTTGTTTCCTTGTCCACGCGTCATCGAACGCGCACAGTGCGCACGCGCGTCGATGCATCTTAGCATCATCCAGGCCAAAGGACCCGAGAGTTGTGCCAACTCTAGGCCTCTTTTGTGCCCTTAACCCAGTACATCCGCGCCGACGCGCACTTTACGCCTCTGCGCCCATTCCGATTCTTTCATCTACGCGCAAGCGCGCGTGGCGCTTTCGCGCCGGTCTTCCATTTTGCCCAACCACGCGAACGCGCACTGTGCGCGCGCGTGGATTTGAATTTTCACTTACCCGAGAGATGCGAGCCCTAGCACATTCGCGCATTACACTCCTCTCTCCCCAACGTTTCATTTCTTTCTCTCACCTCCCCTTCGTCTTCAAACCTCCGCGACCAACAATTGGCTGTCCTCCGGCGAGCACTCCGTCGCCGCTACCATCGCCTCGCCCTCTTCTCTCTTCCCTCTTACTTTGTCTTTCTCTTTCACTGCCCTCCTGTTCTCTGTCTCTCTCTGTCCCCTGTTCTGCCTAGCATTTCCACGACCACCATTGTCGCCGGCGCAAGCTCAGCGGTGCAACCCAACAGCCGTGCTGCTCTGGCCGGTTCTCCCTTTCACCGCCGCACTTCTCCCTTTTTGCTCTGTTCGAATTCTACCACCAGGTTCATGCCCCTCCCCTGTTTGACTTCTTCTTTTGCTGTTTACTGTAATTGCATCAGTGTAGTTAGGATTAGCTTAAGTAGGTTAGACTAGTTAGTTTAGTTTGAATGAGGTGGTTAGCGAATTTGGGCTGAGTAGTGGATTTAGGCATTGTTTGAATTTCTGACTGTTGTGTGAACTGCTCTGTTACATTGCTGTTTTCATTTTGGCATTAACTGTGTTTGGCTTGCTGTTGTTAGCAGTTGCCTTACTCATGGATAATGGCTGCTTACCTATTCATAACTGCTTCTTGGCTGAGTTAATTTGAACTGTTTTACATTGCTCTGCTTGCTGCTGTTTGTGCTGCATTATTGGCTTGTTCGCCCACTCATATGGATTCAAACCTGATTTCTGTGTTTCTGATTCCTTAATGAATCCATATGGAATTTGGTGCGACTGTTCAAATTTGGGAATTAGCCAATTTGCTGCTAAATTGCTGCCGGATGTTCATTAACCATAGTTTTTGGTGATTAATCTTGTTTGATGAATGTAACATCCCTAGTTGATGAATTATGCTCAATTAGAGTGCTGTTGCCTAAATGGTTTTTGCAACTCCTCAAGAACAAGTTTTTGGTCATGCTTCTTATATTCGTACTTGTTATTCATGCTGATTTGCTTCTTTGCTTTGCATGGTTGAGCAAGCTTTTCGATTGGCCATTGCTTGTAATTCTTTTAAAGTCTCATGCCTCTTTTACATCAACACACAAGTTGAAAATTTTTGATCTGTGAGGCTGGTTTAATTCGCATTATTCTTGCACAATTTGCATTAAGCCACATAGACAATAAGGTTTTCCGCATTTCTCTCGACTTGTGACATTGATGCATCATTGAATTTAGTGTTGAATGCCTTTTGATTGGTTCACTCCTCGATGAATTGATTTTACCAACATAAATTCATATGATTTTAGTGATCTTTACATTGGTAGATGGTTGTTTTTTATTAGCTGCTTTCTAGCAATATCATATTTCATCATCAATGACTTGCTGTAATTCATGATTGTGAACGTATTTACTGCCTTGTTGTGTGCATTCTTTTCGAATTGAGAAAGTTATCACCATGTCACTAATATTCGAACTGATTTCTAACTTTAACCTGCTTAACCACCTGACTTCTTTTGGTTTTCAACTTGACTCTTTTTGTCATTCTTTTGGATATGGTGCTTTCTGAACTCAGTTAACAAATAATGTGCAAAACATGGTTTGAATTCTTGGTTTAAAGTTTGGTTTGAATTCTGTATTCTGTTGCTTGCATTCCAAGAAATCTTCTTTCCTTATTCACTTCATGAATATGCTTTGCTTTGAGTGCTTTGTATATACTTGGCTATAGGCTTATATTATATTATCTATGTTTTCAGGATGTCGGATAAAGGAAAGGCTATAGCCACCACTTCCAAAAAGAGGAAGCGCTCCAAGACCTCCACACCCTCACCATATGCTAACTATGCTAAGAATCCGCTAAATGATGGGGAAAAAGAAAATCAGTTACTTCTATCCACTGATTCGACCAAGTTCCCAAACCTCTACTGCGAGCTGCGCCTTTCTCGTTATGCAAAGACAAAGCTGAATGTTGAAAAGAAGCTGAATCTTTCCAATGATGTGAGGCGTGCCATAAACGCCCGTATTTCTGAATTGGGATTGGATTTCGTCGATAGAGACTTGGGACGGATTAACATCTCGTGGGTCAAGGAATTTTACTGTAACTTCTTCCGACCAAGCTTGGATTCAGTACACTTGAGGGGTAGAGAGATTATGATCACTGAGGATGCCATTGGGGATGCATTGCTTTGCAAAGTTGGTACTCCTGAGACTTGTGCCTACCAGCAGGCAGAGGTAGCTCTCCTCTCCATGACTTTTGACTATGAGGCGCTTAAGCGCGTGATTGCTACACCAGATGCTTCCTGGGTGATGGATTCGAGCAACACAAAGCCCAAGGGCATGCTATTTGCATATCTGACTAGGGAGGCTAGGACCTGGCAGCAGATATTTGTCCACTATGTCTTCCCTACCACTCACTTCTCAGAGATTCTGATGGATATGCTAGTTTTGATTAGGTGTGTCATGGACGGGAAGGAGGTGTATTTTCCCCGGCTGATTAGGCATAGCATGTGGAGAGCTCATATTTGCGGCTTGCTACCATTCCCGACACTGGTTACTAGCTTAGCTGAGCTAGCTGATGTCCCGTGGGAGGACAAGGACGTGACACCACCACCTCCAGACGACAATGACAAGGAAGTTACTATTCCATGGGGTGTATGGGTGCACGAGAAACCCCCGACTAGCCACCGTTCTCGAGCTAGAGCGGTAGTCGAGGCAGCTAGACCTTCACCCTCCACAGCAGCTGGACCCTCTTTGTCCACAGCAGCACCTGCACCACCATTAGCACCTGAGCCGACCTATCTGTTAGTGCAGCACCTTCTTCGCTTCATGGAGCGCTTCGAGCGTCGTGTCATGCGACGCCTCGACCGCTTAGACCAGGCGGCTGCATCACAGGGTATCGAGCTCCCTCCACTTCCAGAGTCTTCCGCCTCTGATGAGCAGGATTAGGAGGAGGAGCATGGTGAGGAGCCGATACAGCAGGAGGCACCACCAGTGACGCAGACCACCACTGAGGTCCAGTAGCCTCTTGAGGCCCAGCATGACATTCCGGAGCCACAGCCAGTGCCACCTCCAGTCCCGCAGCCCGAGCCTGAGCATGAGCCACAGCCTGGTGTGATTGTTGACCCCCATCCCGAGCTTCAGTAGTAGCATCGAGGACGATGCTCGATTCTAAAGTGTGGGGAGGTCACCATTCGTGACCGGTATTTACACTTATGTGGTGAACTTTTAGACTTTTATTTCTATTCGCTGCTACTCTATTTTGTTTTATTCCGCACTTTATATTTTAGATCATTTTGGGATTGCTGTACATATTTATGCTTTTGTAGATACTCTTATTTTGGTTGTTGCACACTTTTAGTATATATATATATATATATATTCTGCATCTCAGTTATTGATTGTGATTAGAAAATTAATGGATTACTGAAAATCTAGTTAACTCTTCTTATAGAAGAAACGTGTTTTGATTGAAAAAGGGGTAAACTAGGAGAATTTTTCTAAATCACAATTTTACATTAGAATAAGCTCAATCAATATATGGAATTTTCCAAGAAAATCATTTTTGGGCACCATCCCAATTGGTTGAAAAATTTTTTTGAAAAATTTTTTTTTTAGAACTTGCTTGAAGTATATACTTTATGGATCATGTTTTGAGCCAAGAACACAAGCATGTGAGATTTAGGCCTAATTGTGTGGTTACACATATATAACCACTTATTTTTATTCTTGTGTGCATTATTCTCTTCCTATGATTGCAATCTTTGATTTGTTTGATTCTTTATATCCATTATTTTGTGTATACATGCATTTACATAATTGAGGCCATTGTTCAAATAGCTCACCTACCCAAATAGCCTCCATTGTTAGCCAATTTTGAGCCTATGCTTAACCCACTTGTTCTTAATTATAGCACATTACAAACCTGAGTGAAAAATAATAAATATCCCTTATTTGGATCTTTGATTAGCTTGGGCTAGTAAGAGTGCTCATTATCTGATTTTGGGAAAAGTTGGGAACAATGGGTAGAGATAAAAGTATGCTTGTATTCTTGTTGAAAAATCTTGGGAATTGGGTACACACTCATGTAGTAATCAAATATAACACCGTATGCATTGACATCCTTGTACATATACAAAAAAAATAAATAAATAAAAATAAAAATAAAAATAAAAATAAATTTTAATTTAATTAAAATTTGGAAATGAAAAGGGGACAAAATGCCCCAAAGTTCAAAGTTCAATAAGAAGTCAATGCATATGTGTGGTGATCAAAAGAGAAATGCATGAGTGTGTGAAAAGTGAAGAATGGGTAGTTAGGTTAGCCTTGAATTGTATAGGTTGTCATAGGTTAGGTGGGAAGTTTAAGTTAATCAAAGATACAAATTCCTAGCTCACTTGACCATATGCATCCTACCTTGACCGTAGCCCCATTACAACCTATGAGAAAGCCCTCATGATAATTGTATGCATGCATAAAGTAATTGTTGATTGTTAGATGAAAAACAAATCTTGGAAAGCATGATTAGGGGAGAATTGAGTAAATCAACCCTATACACTTGAGTGACTAGAGCGGATACATATCCGGTGAGGGTTCGATCGCTCAATTACATGTTTCCACCCCTTAATAATCTGCTCTTGCAAGTTTGTAAACTCTTTCGATGATTCAATCCAATTGTGGTTTGCTTAATTGCTAATACCCTAGCCCTTGTGCTTATATGTATACTCTTGGAAATTGACTTGTTCTGACTGAGCCATTGCATTCATGTAGATAACTTGCACATAGATAGATTACATTTAGTTAGTAGTTCGCATTGAATAAATATGATACCCCTTGCTTCTTCCTTAATTTTAGCATGAGGACATGCTTAGTTTAAGTGTGGGGAGATTTGATAAACCCCAATTTCGTGGTTTATTTTATGCTTATTTTGGGGGATTTATCCACTTTTTGCCACATTTATTCAATAAAACAGCATGGTTTTGTAATTCTTCCTTAAATTGTGCTTAAATGCAAAAATATGCTTTTTTGGCCTTAATTTGGTGATTTTAGATCCACCTTAATTCCATTCGATGCCTTGATGTATTTGTTAAGTAATTTTAGGTTCATAAGGCAAGTATTAGATGGAAGGAATGAGGAGAAAAGCATACAAAGAGGAGAATGCATGAAGAAACAAGGAGTTGGAATGCACCAATGCTCGCGCACGCGTACAAAGCGCGCACGCGCAGAAGTAGTTTTTCACAAGGACGCGCCCGCGTACATACTGCTTCCGCGCAGATTGGGAATTTGCCAGCAATGCGCACGCGCACATGGCGCGCGCGCGCCGATACTCTTACTTGGCCCACTTAATGGCAAAACGCTGAGGGCGATTTCTGAGCTGCCCAAGCCCAAATCCAACTTGTTTCTGAGTGTATTTCATGCAGAATTGAAGTCCAAGCAAAGGGAGAGCAATTAGTTTTAGCCAACATGAGCCTTTAGTTAGTTTCTAGAGAGGGAAGCTCTCTCTTCTCTCTAGAATTAGGTTAGGATTAGGTTAGATCATTTTATTTTCATGTTTAATTACTTGATCTCATCTTGTTTCTTCTATAATTTCACTTTTCTACATCTTAATTCTCTTAGTTTTTATGTTAACCTTCCCTTTTACTCTCTTTTGGGATGATGAACTCATGTTGGATTTGTTTACACTTAATACAATTTTAATGTTGATGTCTCTTTAATTGATGTTGATTTGGATTGTGATTTTACATTTCTTGCAATTGATAGTTGGTAGTTTTACATTTCTGCACTCTCACTAAGTTTTTCTTTACTACCCACCAAGTGTTTGACAAAATGCTTGGTTGGATCTTAGAGTAGATTGTGAGCATTCTTGGCTTGGAAAGAGTAATTGGGCGATCTTGAGTCATGAAAACCCAACTTACGTTGGTGATTCAGAATTGTTAGCTAGTATTGTTTCCATTAACACTAACCTTTTGCCAATCTAATTAGTAAGTGGGTTAGGACTTTTGGATTGAGATTAGCTAGTCTCGTTAGACTTTCTCCCTAGTTGTTGGAGACGACGTAATGAGATAAATTCTTGTTTATAATTGTGACACGATTAATTGATCTTGTTTGACATTCTCCCGATGTGTGAGTTAACTAAACAAGATGAATCAATCATGCATGACAAGGATAGAAAGCCTAAGATCTCACTTCAATGCCATGAATGTCTCCCTTCTTTAATTGATTCTTTCGATCGTTTGCTTGATTTACTTTCCTTGCACTACTAATTCCCTTGTTCGATCACTAATCAAACCCCCCCTTTTTCTCCTCTATAGCCAATACATATGCACTCCATTGGTTCCTAGGGAGACGACCCGGAGTCCGAAATACTCCGATAAATTTTCATTGGGGATTATTAATTGTGACAAAACCATATATATATTTTAATTTGATGCGGGAGTTGCTTATTGGTTTGGAGCTATACTTGCAACGTAGAGATTTTTTGAAATTCCTTGCCGACAACAAGTTTTGTTCTTCCTCCTCGTTAAACATCATATTCCTCTTCTAAAGAGAATGAGGATGTTACTGAAGAGCAAGTTACCAAGTACCTTGGTGCAATCATGAAGCTGAATGCCAAATTATTCATGAAAACCCAACTTATGTTGGCAATCTAGAATTGTTAGCTAGTATTGTTTCCATTAATACTAACCTTTTGCCAATCTAATTAGTAAGTGGGTTAGGACTTTTGGATTGAGATTAGCTAGTCTCGTTAGACTTTCTCCCTAGTTGTTGGAGACGACGTAATGAGATAAATTCTTGTTTATAATTGTGACACGATTAATTGATCTTGTTTGACATTCTCCCGATGTGTGAGTTAACTAAACAAGATGAATCAATCATGCATGACAAGGATAGAAAGCCTAAGATCTCACTTCAATGCCATGAATGTCTCCCTTCTTTAATTGATTCTTTCGATCGTTTGCTTGATTTACTTTCCTTGCACTACTAATTCCCTTGTTCGATCACTAATCAAACCCCCCCTTTTTCTCCTCTATAGCCAATACATATGCACTCCATTGGTTCCTAGGGAGACGACCCGGAGTCCGAAATACTCCGATAAATTTTCATTGGGGATTATTAATTGTGACAAAACCATATATATATTTTAATTTGATGCGGGAGTTGCTTATTGGTTTGGAGCTATACTTGCAACGTAGAGATTTTTTGAAATTCCTTGCCGACAACAAGTTTTGTTCTTCCTCCTCGTTAAACATCATATTCCTCTTCTAAAGAGAATGAGGATGTTACTGAAGAGCAAGTTACCAAGTACCTTGGTGCAATCATGAAGCTGAATGCCAAATTATTTGGTATTGAGACTTTGGACGATGAACCTCCCTTGTTCACCAATGAACTAAGTGATCTGGATCAACTGACATTGCCTCAGAAGAAATAGGATCCTGGAAAGTTCGTAATACCTTGTACCATAGGCAACATGATCTTTGAAAAGGCTTTGTGTGACCTTGGTTCAGGGATAAACCTCATGCCCCTCTCTGTAATAGAGAAACAGGGAATCTTTGGGGTGCAAGCCCCTAAAATCTCATTAGAGATGGCAGACAATTCAAGAAAACAGGCTTATGGACAAGTAGAGGACGTGTTAGTAAAGGTTGAAGGCCTTTACATCCCTGCTGATTTCATAGTCCTGGATACTGGGAAGGATGAGGATGAATCCATCATCCTTGGAAGACCCTTCCTAGCCACAGCAAGAGCTGTGATTGATGTTGACAGAGGTGAATTAGTCCTTCAATTGAATGAGGACTCCCTTGTGTTTACAACTCAAGGTTATCCTTCTATAACCATGGAGAGGAAGCACAGTAAGCTTCTCTCAAAACAGAGTCAACTAGAGCCCCCACAGTCAAACTCTAAGTTTGGTGTTGGGAGGCCACAACCAAACTCTAAGTTTGGTGTTGAACTCCCATATCCAAATTCTAAGTTTGGTGTTGGGAAGTCTCAACAATGCTCTGAACATATGTGAGGCTCCATGAGAGCCCACTGTCAAGCTATTGACATTAAAGAAGCGCTTGTTGGGAGGCAACCCAATTTTTTATTTATCTAATTTTTATTTTCATTGTTTTTCATGTTTTATTAGGTTCATGATCATGTGGAGTCACAAAATAAATATAAAAATTAAAAACGGAATCAAAAACAGCAGAAGAAAAATCACACCCTGGAGGAAGACCTTACTGGCGTTTAAACGCCAGTAAGAAGCATCTGGCTGGCGTTCAACGCCAGAACAGAGCATGGTTCTGGCGCTGAATGCCCAAAATGGGCAACATTTGGGCGTTTGAACGCCAGAATTGCACCCTGGAGAAGAGCTGGCGCTGAACGCCCAGAATAAGCATGGTTCTGGCGTTCAACGCCAGAAATGGGCAACAAATGGGCGTTCAACGCCCAGAACAAGCACCAATCTGGCGCTGAACGCCTAGAGTTGTGTGCAAGGGCATTTTGCATGCCTAATTTAGTGCAAGGTTGTAAATTCTTGAACACCTCAGGATCTGTGGACTCCACAGGATCACCTCAGGATCTGTTGACCCCAAAGGATCCCCACCTACCTCCACTCACTTCTTCTCACCCCTCTTTCACACAATCCCATAAACATTCTTCCCCAAAACCCTTCACCAATCACCTCAATCTCTCTTCCCTATCACCACTTCACCACTCACATCCATCCACTCTTCCCCATAAACCTACCTCATAAACTCCACCTACCTTCAAAATTCAAAATCAATTGCCCACCCAAACCCACCCTTATGGCCGAACCTTACCCCCCCTCCCTTCCCTATATATAGCCCTACATTCTTCCTCATTTTCACACAACACAACCCTCTCTTCCCCTTCTTGGCCGAATACACCACTCCCCCCTTTCCTTCATATTTTCTTCTTCTTCTTCATCTATTCTTTCTTCTATTGCTCGAGGGCGAGCAATATTCTAAGTTTGGTGTGGTAAAAGCATAAGCTTTTTATTTTTTCATTACCATTGATGGAACCCAAGACCGGAGAATCCTCTAGAAAAGGAAAAGGGAAGACAAAAGCTTCCACCTCCGAGTCATGGGAGATGGAAAGATTCATCTCCAAAGCTTATCAAGATCACTTCTATGATGTTGTGGTCAAGAAGAAGGTGATCCCCGAGGTCCCTTTCAAGCTCAAGAAGAATGAGTATCCGGAGATCTGACATGAAATCCAAAGAAGAGGTTGGGAAGTTCTAACAAACCCCATCCAACAAGTCGGCATCCTCATGGTTCAAGAGTTCTATGCCAATGCATGGATCACTAGGAACCATGATCAAACTAAGAACCCAAACCCAAAGAATTATCTCACTATGGTTCGGGGGAAATACTTAGATTTTAGTCCGAAAAATGTGAGGTTGGCGTTTAACTTGCCTATGATGCAAGGAGATGCACGCCCCTACACTAGAAGGGTCAACTTTAATCAAAGGTTGGACCAAGTCCTCATGGACATATGTGTGGAAGAAGCTCAATGGAAGATTGACTCCAAAGGCAAGCCGGTTCAATTAAGAAGATTGGACCTCAAGCCTGTGGCTAGAGGATGGTTGGAGTTCATCCAACGCTCCATCATCCCCACCAGCAATCGATCTAAATTTACTGTGGATCGGGCCATCATGATTCATAGCATCATGATTGGAGAGGAAGTAGAAGTTCATGAAGTCATCTCCCTTGAACTCTACAAAATAGCCGAAAAGCCCTCTTCTGGGGCAAGGCTAGCTTTTCCTCATCTTATTTGCCATCTATGTTACTCAGCTGGAGCTTTCATAGAAGGAGACATTCCCATTGAGGAAGAGAAGCCCATCGCTAAGAAAAGGATGGAGCAAGTAAGAGAGCCCATTCATGGAGCTCAAGAGATGCATGAAGCTCATCACCATGAGATCCCAGAGATGCCTCAAATGCATTTTCCTCCACAAAACTATTGGGAGCAAATCAACACCTCCCTAGGAGAATTAAGTTCCAGCAAAAAAAAATAGAAAAAAAAAAGAGAAAAAGCAAGCAGAAAAAGCCAAAAGCTCTTAAAACCAAGAGGCAAGAGCAAAAAGCCAGTAACCCTTAAAACCAAAAGGCAAGGGTAATAAAAAGGATCCCAAGGCTTTGAGCATCAGTGGATAGGAGGGCCTAAAGGAATGAAATCCTGGCCTAAGCGGCTAAACCAAGCTGTCCTTAACCATGTGCTTGTGGCGTGAAGGTGTCAAGTGAAAACTTGAGACTGAGCGGTTAAAGTCAAGGTCCAAAGCAAAAGAAGAGTGTGCTTAAGAACCCTGGACACCTCTAATTGGGGACTTTAGCAAAGCTAAGTCACAATCTGAAAAGGTTCACCCAGTTATGTGTTTGTGGCATTTATGTATCCGGTGGTAATACTGGAAAACAAAGTGTTAGGGCCACGGCCAAGACTCATAAAGCAGCTGTGTTCAAGAATCAACATACTGAACTATGAGAATCAATAACACTATCTGAACTCTGAGTTCCTATAGATGCCAATCATTATGAACTTCAATGGATAAAGTGAGATGCCAAAACTATTCAAGAGGCAAAAAGCTACAAGTCCCGCTCATTTAATTGGAGCTATGTTTCATTGATAGTTTGGATTTTATAGTATATTCTCTTCTTTTTATCCTATTTGATTTTCAGTTGCTTGGGGACAAGCAACAATTTAAGTTTGCTGTTGTGATGAGCGGATAATTTATACGCTTTTTGGCATTGTTTTTAGTATGTTTTTAGTAGAATCTAGTTACTTTTAGGGATGTTTTCATTAGTTTTTATGTTAAATTCACATTTCTGGACTTTACTATGAGTTTGTATGTTTTTCTGTGATTTCAGGTATTTTCTGGTTGAAATTGAGGGACTTGAGCAAAAATCAGATTCAGAGGTTGAAGAAGGACTGCTGATGCTGTTGGATTCTGACCTCTCTGCACTCAAAGTGGATTTTCTGGAGCTACAAAACTTAAAATGGCGTGCTTCCAATTGCGTTGGAAAGTATACATCTAGGGCTTTCCAGCAATATATAATAGTCTATACTTTTGCCGAGTTTAGATGACGTAAAAGGGCGTTGAACTCCAGTTCTACGCTGTTGTCTGGAGTTAAACGTCAGAAACACGTCACAAGCCAGAGTTGAACGCCAGAAATATGTTACAAACTGGCGTTCAACCCCAAGATTGACCTCTACACGTGTAACACTCAAGCTCAGCCCAAGCACACACCAAGTGGGCCCCGGAAGTGGATTTATGCATCAATTACTTACTTCTGTAAACCCTAGTGGATTTGAACATCTTTTGATCATTTTTAGATCTCTAGACCTCCATGGGAGACTGGCCACTCGGCCATTCTTGCCCTATATTCACTTATGTATTTTTCAACGGTAGAGTTTCTGCACTCCATAGATTAAGGTGTGGAGCTCTGCTGTTCCTCAAAGATTAATGCAAAGTACTACTGTTTTTCTATTCAATTCAACTTATTCCGCTTCTAAGATATTCATTCGCACTTCAACCTGAATGTGATGAACGTGACAATCATCATCATTCCCCCACGAACACGTGCCTGACAACCACTTCCGTTCCACCTTAGATTGAATGAGTATCTCTTGGATCTCTTAATCAGAATCTTCGTGGTATAAGCTAGATTGATGGCATCATTCATGAGAGTCTGGAAAGTCTAAACCTTGTCTGTGGTATTCCGAGTAGGACTCTGTGATTGAATGACTGTGACGAACTTCAAACTCGCGAGTTCTTGGCGTAGTGACAGACGCAAAAGGAGGGTGAATCCTATTCCAGTATGATCGAGAACCTCAGATGATTAGCCGTGTTGTGACATAGCATTTGGACCATTTTCACAAGAGGATGGGATACAGCCATTGACAAGGGTGATGCCTCCAGACGATTAGCCATACAGTGACAGCGCATCGGACCATTTTCCAGAGAGGATAAAAAGTAGCCATTGACAACGGTAATGTCCTTACATAAAGCCAGCCATGGAAAGGAGTAGGATTGATTGGATGAAGATAGCAAGAAAGCAGAGGTTCAGAGGAACGAAAGCATCTCTATGCGCTTATCTGAAATTCTCACCAAT
>NC_029794.2:52775739-52789112 GCF_000816755.2 Arachis ipaensis
TTTTGCACCATCCTCGGTGCACTCAAAGATGAGCAAGGGGCTACGGCGACTTTCCGAGTTGCTACCTTCAGCTGGTAGATCAACCGGTGCTGCGTGTTCTTTGTCTTGCTTCCGTGTTTCCTTGTGGTGCGTCAATCATGAAAAGTAAAGAATAACACCATAAGATGAGAAGATACAAAAGCAAGGAAGCATACATTGTTAGAACGAGGTAAAAACCACTAGAATGGAGTGAGTGGATTAGTGTGACTTTAATGAAAGTTAGTGTGAATTCTAAATTAGGCGCCTTTTAGAACACACATTAGCATAAAAAGTGATGTCACAAAAGAAGCATGCACTTCACTTATCTTAGTGTGCTTGAGATGCTTTAAGTAAACTTGTAAGGTAAAACAAGCATTAAAGAAGCATGAGAGCATTCAAGCTAAAAGCATATGGATGCATATAATCATGAAACACAATGCATTAAGATAAATGCATAACATCAATCATCAAGGAATTTCCTAATCAAAGAATAGGGTTCAAATCACATGGTGGCCAAATCATGCAATTCAAAAGGATTTAAAAGCTTGAAGGCAATGTCATGTACTTGGTATTCACAAGAGGTAAGCATGAAAAACTTAAAACCAAGCAGCAAAATATAACCTCTATCATAGAATCCAACAAAGATTATAAACAAAATGATGTTAAGATAACATCCCTTTTTAATACTCAGCAGCAATTAATGGTAAACAAGAAAAAATAATCCAACACTTACAATGAAAAAGAGAAAATAAAATGAAAACTAACTAAAACTAACTAATCAACTAACTAACTAACTAATTAACTAACTAACTAACTAATTAACTAACTAAAATAAGTAGTTATCAATGGTGTTTGGGAGTGTTGGATGAAGGGTAGAAGAAGGGAAGAAGAAAGGAGAAGGAAAGAAATGGAAAGAGGAGAAGAAAAGAGATGTGTTGAAGGAAGGACATCCGCGCGTACACGCGTATGGCGCGTGCGCGCGGATGGTGGTGCAATGGACACGACGCGTATGCGTACATGGCGCGTGCGCATAGATGGCTTATTTCGAGAGTGACGCGTATGCGTCATGCGCGCGAACGTGCGAGTTGGTTTGTGCGAAAGGCACAATGCTAGCGCAGCGTTCGCACAACTCTCGGGTTTTTGGCTTGGGGGTAAAATTTCTAAATCCACGCGTACGCGTACATGGCGCGTGTGTGCAGATAGGTGAAAATGCTTGATGCACGCGTACGCGCGCAGTGCGCGTACGCGCGAATGGTGCTCTGTTTTTATATATATATATATATATTTTTTTTGCACCAATCCAAGCATTCCAAGCCTCCAAACAGCTACCAAAACACCATAAAATCTTATTTAACATACTAAACTACCAATTATACTCAACAAATCAACCAAAAATATGAATTTAAACTAATTACCAATATGTAAAAAAGAGAAAATGAAAAGAAGTTACCATGGTGGGGTGTCTCTCACCTAGCACTTTTATTTATTGTCCTTAAGTTGGACTTATGGGGAGCTCCTCTTAAGGTGGCTTGTGCTTGAAACCATCCTTGAACACCCACCAATGCTTGCATTTCCAATGAGCTCCCTTCTTCAAGTTCAGTTCTCCCAAGCTTTGATGGAGTTCTTCATAGACTATGGGCTCCCAAAGTTGATCCTCATGTATGCCGGGATCCCATATCTTGTTTCTACACCCATCTTTAAGTTGATTATCATTATTCCATTTGGGTGGCATGACCTTAGAATTCTCAATAAAGTGACCAAACATTCTCCTAGACCCAATCAATCTTGCTCTATACCAACCCTTGCTATTAAGCTTTGGGCATGAAACCATCATGAACTTTGATTTACATTTCCAACCACTAACCATCTCCCTTTTACTCTTAAAGCCACAAATATATCTAAGTTGACCATCCGTCTTAAGCAAACCATATTCAAGGGGAATAATAAAGCTTAAGTATAAGGAATTTACCCACTTGAATGAGAGAATGGATGGTGATGGCTTGGGGAGAGGTATCTCCAATGTCCTTGCAAGCTCTACTCCCTTATGTTCTTCCTTGTCAACCTTCACCTCTTCACAAACTTCTTCACTTTTAATCCTTTGTTCATCATTTTCATCTAACTCTTCTCCATCACTCAAATCATAAATGGGAGGTTGAGAGAAATCTACCTCCACATTGCTTTCCATCTCATTGGGAGAAGGTTCTTCAAATTTAAAGGATTCACCACCAAGAGGGTTGGATGCATGGTCTTCATCACTAATGGAACTCAATTCTTGCTTCATTCCCTCCAAGTCTTCACTCAAAAATTGTTTTGGAGGTTATGCACTCTCCTTCTCAACATCATATTCAATCTTCTTGGAGAGGTTCTCTTCAATTTTAGGTTCCCAAGGAGGTTCCGCATCTCCTAAGTCTTCAACCACTTCTTCCTCTTCTTCAATGATCATAGGCATCTCCAATTTTTCTAACACAAAGTGGCATTCCTCCTTCTCCACCGGAGTTTCCAATCTCTCCTCATGCTTTGCTCTTCTTTTGATCCTCCACATGTGACCATGGGGTGCCTTGAGTGCTCAAATATTGGGAGGCTAAGGTGCTTACTACCTTGGTCAAGGTAGCCACAAATTCTTTTGTCTCCCTTTGCATTTCTCCTTGCCCTTGGAGTATAAGGCTAAGGATTTCATTCATTGAGGATTGGAGTGGATAGGAGGGTTCATTGTCTTAGAGAAAGGGTTCATAATAGGAAGGTGGTTCTTCTTTGTAAGAGTATGGTGGTGTGTATTGAGATGGTTCTTGGGAGTAGTAATCTTGGAATGGTGGTTCCATGTATGGCTCATATTGTTCAAAAGGTGGTTGGTATGGTGGATATGGATGAGGGTTATATGGAGGTGTTTGGTGAAAATAGGCTTGTGAGTGTGGTTGAGGTTCATGTTGAGGATATGACTCATAGGCATATAAAGTAAACTCATAACTAGAAGAAGCATTTTAACAAACACATAGAAGGCAATAAAAGTAAACAACATGAATTGCAAGAATTAAAGAGATATCTAACTAGAATAGCAAGAGATCAACAATAGAAAAGGAAAACAATTATGAAACAATAAAGAACTTACCACTTGCATTGAAGGAGAAATGTAGATCTACAAAAGAAAGTTCATAAACTACAACCAACAATACAAAGGAATTACAAGAGAAGAAGAATTCTACAACTACAAGAGAATAATTAAGGAAAGAAAAGGAAAATTAAAAGAGAGAAGAAGAGCTAGATCTAAATCTAAAACCTAATCCTAATTCTAGAGAGAAGTAAGAGATTCTCACTCTAGAAACTAACTAAAGCATCATAAAACTAAAATAAAACTAAACTAATGACTAGATGTCTCATCCCTCTTCAATCCTTGGGTTAAATAGCATCAGAAATGAGTTGGATTGGGCCCACAAGGCTTTAGAATTCGCTGGCCACTAATTTGCTTTTAATGAATTACGTGAAAATTGGCGCGTGCGCGCCACCCTAAACGTGATGCAACTATGGTAAATCTTAAATCATTTCGAAGCCCCGGGTGTTAGCTTTCCAATGCATCTTGAACTGCATCATTTGGACCTCTGTAGCTCAAGTTATGATCGATTGAGTGCGAAAAGGTCGGCTTGACAGCTTTTGCGATTCCTTCATTTTTTCATGAGTTCCCACTTTTACATGCTTTTCCTTCATTCCTTTGATCCAATCTTTGCCTCCTAAATCTGAAATCACTTAACAAACATCTCAAGGCATCTAATGGAATCAAAGGTAAATCAAGATTAAACAATTAAGGGCCTAAAAAGCATGTTTTCACTCTTAAGCACAATTAAAAGAGAATTTACAAAACCATGCTATTTCATTGAATAAATGTGGGAAAAGATGATAAAACCCTCTAAATTCAACACAAGATAAACCCTACAAATGGGGTTTATCAACGTCCCCACACTTAAACCAAGCATGTCCTCATGCTTAAACCAAGAGAGAAACAAGGGGTATCACCATTTATTCAATGAAGTCTAACTAAATGCAATCTACCTATATGCAACTATCTACATGAATGCAATTGCTTGGTCAAAATAAATCAATTCCCAAGAAGCATATATGTACAAGGGCTAAAGATATTAACAACCGTGCCAAACCACAATCGAATTGAGCTATTAAGTATTTTTATAAACTTGCATGAAGAATGATGATAGGTGGAAACATGTAATTGAGCATCAAACCCTCACCGGATGTGTTTGCACTCTATTCTCTCAAGTGTTTAGGGTTGATTCACTCAATTCTCCCCTAATCATGCTTTCCAAGATTTGTTTTTCTTCTAACAATCAACATTTATTTCATGCATGCATACACCTATCATGAGGTCTTTTCATTGGTTGTAATGGGGCTAGGGTCAAGGTAGGATGCATTTTCTTTTCATCTCACAACACATATGCATTGATTTTATTGAGCTTCACTTGCTTTGGGGCATTTTGTCCCCTTTTTATTCCTTTTCTTTTTTTTCTTTGTTTCTTTCTTTTTCTTTTCCATATTTTTTTATTTTGTTTTTCTCATTTTCTTCTTTCTATATACAAGAACATCAATGCATAAGGTTTTACATTTGATTAATACATGAGCACGTACCCAATTCCCAATATTTACAATAAAAATACAAAACTACCCTTTTATTCCCCAATGTCCCAAGGTTCCCACACTTGAATGATAGACACACACTAGCCTAAGCTAATCAAAGATCCAAATAAAGGACATTTATTGTTTTTCACTTTAAGGCTTGTAATGTGCTAAATTAAAGAACAAAGTGGGTTAAGCGTAGGCTCAAAGTTGGCTAATAATGGATGATAAAAGGTAAGACTATTTGGGTAAGTGAGCTAAATAAAATGATGGCCTCAATCATATAAATGCATGAATACACCAAATAATGGACATAAAGAATCAAACAAATCAAAGATTACAATCATAGAAAGAGAATAAAGCACACAAGAAGGAAAAATAAGTGGTTATAAAATGTAACCACACAATTAGGCTCAAATATCACTTGCTTGTGTTCTTAGCTCAAAACACGTTCCACAACATATATATAATTCAAGCAAGTTTTGTGAAAAGTTTTCACTCAAATCAATTGGTGCCCTATAGATAGAAGTCTTGAAAATTTTTCATTATTTTGACTAAGCTTATTGTATATATATATAAAAAAAATAAGAAAATGAAACAAAAATCCTAAAAGACCTAAAATGAAATGCAAAAGTATTGTAATTAGAAATTTGTCACCCAAAATCGCCGCTCATGAATGGCAGAAGGAAGTTCAATGGAATCTCTATGGTCTCTGTATGAGCCTCAGATTCCTTTGGTTCCTCAAAGGGAAACTCCTTTCTGTCCAGAGGACGTCCCATGAGGCTTTTCTCCCTGGGACTCACGTCCTCCTCACTCTCTCCAGGTTCGGCCATGTTGGTCATGGTTATGGCCTTGCACTCTCTCTTGAAATTTTTTTCTGTATTTCTTGGGAGATTACTAGGAGGAGTTTCAATAATCTTCTTACTCAGCTGACCCACCTGTGCCTCCAAATTTCTAATGGAGGACCTTGTTTCATTCATGAAACTTAGTGTGGTCTTGGATAGATCAGAGACCATGGTTGCCAGGCCAGAATGGCTCTGTTCAAAATTCTCTGTCTGTTGCTCAGAAAATGATGGAAACGGCTTGCTATTGCTAAACTTATTTCTTCCACCATTATTGTTAAAGCCTTATTGAGGCTTCTGTTGGTCCTTCCATGAGAAATTTGGATGATTTCTCCATGAAGGATTATAGGTGTTTCCATAGGGTTCTCCCATGTAATTCACCTCTGCCATTGCAGGATTCTCAGGATCATAAGCTTCTTCTTCAGAAGATGCTTTTTTAGTACTATTGGATGCAGCTTGCAATCTATTCAGACTCTGAGAAATCATATTGACTTGCTGGGTCAATATTTTGTTCTGAGCCAATATGGAATTCAGAGTATCAAGTTCAAGAACTCCCTTCTTCTGAGGCGTCCCATTGTTCACAGGATTCCTCTCAGATGTGTACATGAACTGGTTATTTGCAACCATTTCAATAAGTTCCTGAGCTTCTGCAGGGGTTTTCAGATGAAGAGATCCTCCTGCAGAATGGTCCAATGTCATTTTTGACAACTCAGACAGACCATCATAGAATATACATATGATGCTCCATTCAGGAAGCATGTCAGTAGGACACCTTTTGATCAGTTGCTTATATCTTTCCCAAGCTTCATAGAGGGACTCGCCTTCCTTCTGTCTGAAGGTTTGGATTTCCACTCTAAGCTTGCTCATCTTTTGAGGTGGAAAGAATTCGGCCAGAAAGGCACTGATCAGATTTTCCCAAGAGTTCAAGCTTTCCTTAGGTTGTGAATTGGTGCACGAATTATGAATCACACTTTTCACAACTCGTACCACTGACCAGCAAGTGCACTGGGTCGTCCAAGTAATACCTCACGTGAGTAAGGGTTGAATCCCACGGAGATTGTTGGTTTGAAGCAATCTATGGTTATCTTGTAAATCTTAGTCAGGAAGTCAATTATGTTTATCAGTTGAATTGCAAATAAACAAGAGAGCATGGATTAAAGGTTACTTGTTATGCAGTAATGAAGAATATGTTGGAGTTTTGGAGATGCTTTGTCTTCTGAATCTCTGCTTTCTCTGTCTTCTTGTTCACGCACGCACGTCCTCCTATGGCAAGCTGTGTGTTGGTGGATCACCGTTGTCAATGGCTACCTTCCATCCTTCCAGTGAAAACCACGCTCACGCGCTCTGTCACAGCATGGCTAATCACCGGTTGGTTCTCGATCCGGTTGGAATAGAATCTCTTGATTCCTTTGCGTTTGTCACTAACGCCCAGCCTTAAGGAGTTTGAAGCTCGTCACAGTCATTCAATCCTTGAATCCTACTCGGAATACCACAGACAAGGTTTAGACTTTCTGGATTCTCGTGAATGCCGCCATCAATTCTAGCTTATACCACGAAGATTCTGATTAAGAGATCTAAGAGATACTCATTCAATCTGATATAGAACGGAGGTGGTTGTCAGGCACACGTTCATAATTTGAGGAAGGTAATGAGTGTCACAGATCATCACCTGAAGTCCCAGATAGTTTCTGCTTGTCAGTTTGCCACATATTAGCATAGAACTCCTGGACCATGTTCCTTCCCACTTTCATTTCAGGATTAGCTAGGACTTCCCAGTTCCTGATTCGAATTTGCTCCTGGATCTCCGGATATTCATCTTCTTTCAGATCGAATCTAACTTCCGGGATCACTGACCTCAGACCCATTACTTTAAGATAATGGTCTGAATGTTCTTTAGATAAGAACTTCCCTTGATTCCAAAGTGGTTTTGGAACGCTCTCTTTCTTGCCTCTTGGAGTGGGTTGTTCTCCTTTAGGAGCCATGATCTTAGTGATCGCGGATAAACACACCAAACTTAGAGGTTTGCTTGTCCGTTGAAAAAGATAGATTTGTAAAAAAAAAAATTTTTGAAAAGAGTTGGATTGAATTTTCAAAGATGCCTGGTGCTTATGGATTAAAATACATTCGATATTTTCAGTGGTAGGGTTTTTAGAAATTATGGAATTTAGAAATCAGGGTTCTTGACATGTTTATATAAGAAATCATGAATTGAGGTATGAAAATCAAGATTTAGAATGAAAAATTTTGAACAAAAATGAGTTTTGTCTCCTCCCTGCCATCCTGGCGTTTGAACGCCCAAGCACTGCCTGTTTTGGGCGTTCAGCGTCCAATTGCTGCTCTCCTGGGCGTTCAACGCCCAGCTGCTGCCATTACTGGCGTTCAACGCCCAGTGGGTGCCCATTTCTGGCGTTGAACGCCCAGATTGCTACCATTACTGGCGTTCAACGCCCAGTGAATGCCCATTTTGGGCGTTGAACGCCCAAAATACACTTTTACTGGCGCTTTCTTGCCAGTGAGCTCTTTTTTTCTGTTTTGTGTGCCGAGGTCTTCTGTAAATAATTCCTCACCTTAGTGTCAGTGAACTTTATATAAACAAATAAAAATAAAAATAAAAGTAGGGCAAAATGCTTAGAGGATTGTTGCCCCATGGCTGGGTTGCCTCCCAGCAAGCGCTTCTTTATTGTCTTTAGCTGGACCTTGCTGAGCTTTTAATCTAGCTTCAGCCTTGATAGGAACTTCAGCACTGTTTTAGTATCATTGGTGGGTGTGGCAATAGCCTCAACCCATTTTGATACATAGTCAACTGCCACCAGAATATAAGTGTTTGAGTATGATGGTGGGAAAGGTCCCATGAAGTCAATTCCCCATACGTCAAACAACTCAATTTCCAAGATTCCTTGTTGAGGAATGGCGTAACCATGAGGCAGATTACCAGCTCTTTGGCAACTGTCACAGTTACGTACAAACTCTCGGGAATCTTTATAGAGTATGGGCCAATAGAAGCCACATTGGAGGACCTTGGTGGCTGTTCGCTCACCTCCGAAATGGCCTCCATATTGAGATCTATGGCAATGCCATAGGATCCTCTGTGCCTCTTCTCTAGGCACACACCTACGGATTATTCTGTCTGCACATCTCTTAAAGAGATAGGGTTCATCCCACAAGTAATACTTTGCATCAGTAATTAATTTCTTCTTTTGTATCCTGTTGTACTCCTTGGGTATGAACCTTGCAGCTTTATAGTTTGCAATATCGGCAAACCATGGTGCTTCCTGAATGGCAAATAAATGCTCATCAGGAAACGTCTCAGAGATCTCAAGAAAGGGGAGGGACGTCCCTTCCACTGGCTCTATCCGGGACAGATGATCAGCCACTTGGTTCTCTGTCCCTTTTCTGTCTCTTATCTCTATATCAAACTCTTACAGAAGCAATACCCATCTGATGAGCCTGGGTTTTGAATCCTGCTTTGTGAGTAGATATTTAAGAGCAGCATGGTCAGCATACACAATCACTTTTGATCCTACTAAGTATGATCTGAACTTGTCAATGGCGTAAACCACTGCAAGTAATTCTTTTTCTGTGGTTGTATAATTTTTCTGGGCATCATTTAGAACACGACTGGCCAGAGGGGCATTTTCGTAGCATCTCTCTGTATCTTTCCCAGGCATCATAAAGAGATTCATTATCTCCTTGTTTAAAGCCTTGGATGTCCAGCCTTAGCTGTGTGATCCGTTTTGGGGGAAAGTACTGATTCAGGAATTTTTCTGTCAGCTGTTTCCATGTCTTTATGCTGGCCTTAGGTTGGTTATTCAACCACCTCTTAGCTTGATCTTTTACAGCAAATGGAAACAGTAATAGTCTGTAGACATCCTGATCTATTTCTTTATCATGTACTGTGTCAGCAATCTGTAGAAACTGTGCCAGAAACTCTGTAGGTTCTTCCTGTAGAAGACCGGAAAACTGGCAGCTTTGCTGCACCATGATAATGAGCTGAGGATTCAACTCAAAGCTACTGACTCCAATGGAGGGTATGCAGATACTACTCCCATATGAAGCAGTAGAGGGGTTAGAATATGACCCCAGAGTCCTCCTGGACTATTCATTTCCGCTTAGGTCCATGAAGGAGAAAGGGAGATGATGTAAAATAGAAAAAATATTTTTATTTATTTATTTATATATTTATTTCGAAAATGAAATAAATTAAAATAAATAAAAATTGAGTGAAGATTTTCGAAAAACTGAGGAGAGAGAAAGTGGTTAGGACGTTTTGAAAAGGATATGATGATTTTGAAAAAAAAAAGTTTTAAATTTTGAAATAAAAATCTGAATTTTTAGAAATATATTTCGAAAAATGGTTTTTAAAATAGAGAGAAGAGATATTTTTTATTTTTAAGAGGAAAGAGAAAAACAATAAGATAGCACAAGATTTAAAATTTTTAGATCTAATGCTCCTTATTTTCGAAAATTTTGGAGGGAAAACACCAAGGAACACCAAACTTAAAAATTTTAAGATCAAGACACAAGAAAAACTCAAGAACACTTTGAAGACTCACAAGAACACAAGAACATGAAGGACGAACACCAAACTTAAAGTTTTTAGAAAACCAAAATAAATTTTCAAAAATTTTAAGAAAAATCAACAAGAAAACACCAAACTTAAAGTTTGGCACAGAATTTAGTAGAAAAAATATATTTTTTTTGAAAAATATTTTAAAAAGAAAATAAGGATTCTAAAATTTTAACACGACAATAATAAGAGACTCTAAACAAAAAAAGGAGAAATTTTTCCTAATCTAAGCAACAAAATAAACCGTTAGTTGTCCAAACACGAACAATCCCCGGCAACGGCGCCAAAAACTCGGTGCACGAATTATGAATCACACTTTTCACAACTCGTACCACTGACCAGCAAGTGCACTGGGTCGTCCAAGTAATACCTCACGTGAGTAAGGGTCGAATCCCATGGAGATTGTTGGTTTGAAGCAATCTATGGTTATCTTGTAAATCTTAGTCAGGAAGTCAATTATGTTTATCAGTTGAATTGCAAATAAACAAGAGAGCATGGATTAAAGGTTACTTGTTATGCAGTAATGAAGAATATGTTGGAGTTTTGGAGATGCTTTGTCTTCTGAAATGGAGTTTAGATACTCATGCCATCAAAGAGTACAAAGTTCAGATCTAAAATGTCATGAGGTGCAAAATAAGTCTCTAAAAGTTGTTTAAATACTAAACTAGTAGCCTAGGTTTACAAAAAATGAGTAAACTATGATGGATAATGCAGAGATCCACTTCTGGGGCCCACTTGATGTGTGCTGGGGCTGAGATTTAAGCAATTCACGTGCAGAGGCCATTTGTGGAGTTGAACGCCAGTTTTTGTGCCAGTTTGGGCGTTCAACTCCAGCTTTTGATCCTTTTCTGGCGCTAGACGCCAGAATTGGGCAGAGAACTGGCGTTGAACGCCAGTTTACGTCATCTATCCTTGTGCAAAGTATGGACTATTATATATTGCGGGAAAGCCCTGGATGTCTACTTTCCAACAAAACTGCAATCATTCCATTTCGAGTTCTGTAGCTCCAGAAAATCCACTTTGAGTGCAGGAAGGTCAGAATCCAACAGCATCAGCAGTCTTTTTTCAGCCTGAATCAGATTTTTGCTCAGCTCCTTCAATTTTAGCCAGAGAAATACCTGAAATTACAGAAAAACACACAACTCATAGTAAAGTACAGAAATATAAATTTTTCCTAAAAACTAATGAAAATAGACTAAAAACTAACTAGAACATACTCAAAACTATATGAAATTAACCCCAAAAAGCGTATAAAATATCCGCTCATCATGAATCCAACCATGTTCTAGCTCTGTCTCTTACAGCAAAAGGGAAAAGCATAAGCCTGTAGACCTCGGGATCAACTCCGTTGGTCTTGACATGTCACAGATTTGCAAGAATTCAGCTAAGAACTGATGAGGATCTTCCAATAGAAATCCATGAAACTTGCAATTCTGTTGCATTAGAGAAACTAATGGAGGCTTAAGCTCAAAGTTGTTTGCTCCAATGGCAGGAGTTGAGATGCTTCTTCCATAGAAGTTAGAAGAGGGTGCAATAAAGTCACCAAGCATCTTCCTTGCATTGTTGGCATTGTTGTTATTTTCGGCCATGTCTCCTTCTTTTTCGAAAAATTCTGTCAGGTCCTCTCCAGAGGGTTGTGCTTTAGATTCTCCTAGTTTCCTCTTAAGAGTCCTTTCAGTTTTAGGATCAGCTTCAATAAGAATGTTTTTATCCCTGTTCCTGCTCATATGAAAAAGAAGAGAATAGAAAAGAAGAGGAATCCTCTATGTCACAGTATAGAGATTCCTTTATGTGAGTAGAAGAATAGAAGAAGAGAAGAAGGAGAAGAGAAAAATTCGAACACAGTTAAGAAGAGGGGGTTCAAATTTTGAGTAGAAGAGAAGTGTTAGTAGATAAATAAAGAATTAGAAAGAGATAAGAGATAGAGAATTTCGAATTTAAAAAGAATAAAAGGGAAATATTTTTGTTTTTATTTTAATTATTAGTTAGAATTCAAAAATTAAGAGAAGAGATAAAATAAACTTTGAAAACTATATAAATTAATTAATTAAAAAGATTTTTGAAAAGGTAGTTAGTGGTTTTCGAAAATTGGAGAGAGAAAAGTAGTTAGGTGGTTTTGAAAAAGATAAGAAATAGTAAAACAAACAAAAAGTCAAGTGGTTAATTGAAAAAGATTTTGAAAATCAATTTTGAAAAGATAAGAGATTAGAAAAAGATTTTGAAATTGATTTTGCAAAAGATGTGATTGAAAATCATTTTGAAAAAGATTTGAAAAGGAAATTAAAAAAAGAGATTTGATTTTTGAAATTAAAGTTGATTACTTGACTAACAAGAAACTAAAAGATATGATTTTAAAATTCAAAGATTGAACCTTTCTTACTAGGCAAGTAACAAACTTAAAATTTTTGAATCAATCACATTAATTGTTAGCATTAGTTTCGAAAATATGAAATGAAAATAAGAAAAAGATTTTGAAAATCAATTTTTTAAAAATTTTTGAAAATATCTATAGAAAATGAAAAAGATTTGATTTTTGAAAAAGTTTTGAAAAGATAGGATTTTTAAATTGAAAATTTGACTTGAATCATAAAAAACAACTAGATTTTTAAAACTTTTGACTAAATCAAACCAAATTTTCAAAAATTATGAGCAAAATACGGAAAAGATATTTTTTTATTTTTGATTTTTAACGAGGAGAGAAAAAAACATAAAAATGACTCAAAACATGAAAATTATGAATCAAAACACGTGATGCATGCAAGAACACTTTGAATGTCAAGATGAACCCCAAGAACACTTTGAATGTCAAGATGAACACCAAGAACTTATTTTTGAAACTTTTTAAGAAAAGAAAAACATGCAAGACACCAAACTTAGAAATTTTCAAACCTTAGACACTAACAAATTGAAAATGCATATGAAAAATAAGAAAAGACACAAAACATGAAGAATTAAAGATCAAACGAAGAAAATCATCAAGAACAATTTGAAGATTATGAAGGACACATGCATGGATTTTCGAAAATTTTTAAGAGAAGTTAAAAAGATGCAACTGACACCAAACTTAAAATTTGACACTAGACTCAAACAAGAAACATAAAATTTTTGGTTTTTATGATTTTATTAAATTTTTTTTTGGTTTTTTCAAAAATTAATTGGAAAAAGAAAAATAAGGATTTCAAAAATTTTTTAATAAGAATTCCAGGAATCATGCAATGTTAGTCTAAAGCTTCAGTCTAAAAAAGATTAGACATGGCTAGCCAAGCTTCAGTAGGACATTACATACAACAGCCAAATTGATGGGAATCAATTAGCTCTTGTGATGATAA
>NC_029794.2:52789228-52823518 GCF_000816755.2 Arachis ipaensis
TCATGAAACTCTAGAATTCATTCTTAAAAATTCTGAAGAACATAGAATAATTTATTTTTTTGAAAATTTTTCGAAAATAAAAAGCTTTAAAAATAAAATAAAATTACCTAATCTGAGTAACAAGATGAACCGTCAGTTGTCCAAACTCGAACAATCCCCGGCAACGGCGCCAAAAACTTGGTGCACGAAATTGTGATCTCTAACAATGGCGCCAAAAACTTGGTACGCACTTTCATAATCTCAATTCTTTTTCACAACTCCGTACAACTAACCAGCAAGTGCACTGGGTCGTCCAAGTAATAAACCTTACGTGAGTAAGGGTCGATCCCACGGAGATTGTCGGCTTGAAGCAAGCTATGGTCATCTTGTAAATCTCAGTCAGGAAGATTCAAATGGTTATGAGGTTTTGATAATTAAAATATAAATAAAATATAAAATAAGATAGAAATACTTATGTAATGCATTGGTGGGATTTTAGATAAGTGTATGGAGATGCGTGTTGCTTCTGAATCTCTGCTTTGCTACTGTCTTCATTCAACCATTCATACTCCTTTCCATGGCAAGCTGTACGTTGGGGGATCACCGTTGTCAATGGCTACCGTCCGTCCTCTCAGGAAAAATGGTCCAAATGCACTGCCGCCGCACGGCTAATCATCTGTCGGTTCTCACTCATGTTGGAATAGGATCCATTGATCCTTTTGCGTCTGTCACTACGCCCAACACTCGCGAGTTTGAAGCTCGTCACAGTCATCCCATCCCAGATCCTACTCGGAATACCACAGAAAAGGTTTAGACTTTCCGGATCTCAAGAATGCTGCCAATTGATTCTAGCTTATACCACGAAGACTCTGATCTTTCGGAATGGAGGCTAAGAGATACACACTCAAGCTATTGCAGATAGAACGGAAGTGGTTGTCAGGCACGCGTTCATAGATGAGAATGATGATGAGTGTCACGGATCATCACATTCAACAAGTTGAAGTGCGAGTGAATATCTTGGAATAAGAATAAGCTTGAATTGAATAGAAAAACAATAGTACTTTACATTAATTAATGAGGAACAGCAGAGCTCCACACCTTAATCTATGGGGTGTAGAAACTCCACCGTTGAAAATACATAAGGGATGAAGGTCCAGGCATGGCCGCAAGGCCAGCCTCCAAACATGTAGAATAGTCTCAGTTTCGAAAATATGAAAACTGGATACAAAATAAATCTCTAAAAGTAGTTTTTATACTAAACTAGTTACCTAGGGTTTACAGTAAATGATGCAGAAATCCACTTCCGGGCCCACTTGGTGTGTGTTTGGGCTGAGCATTGAGCTTTACATGTGTAGAGACTTCTCTTGGAGTTAAACACCAGGTTGCAGCCTGTTTGTGGTGTTTAACTCTGGTTTGTAACCTATTTCTGGCGTTTAACTTCAGAATAGGGTAGGAAGTTGGTGTTTGAACGCCAGTTTACATCGTCAAAACTTAGGCAAAGTATGGACTATTATATATTGTTGGAAAGCCCAGGATGTCTACTTTTGAACGCAATTGAGAGTGCGTCAATTGGGTTTCTGTAGCTCTAGAAAATTCATTTTGAGTGCAGGGAGGTCAGAATCCAACAGCATCTGTAGTCCTTTTTCAGTCTCTGAATCAGATTTTTGTTCAGGTCCCTCAATTTCAGCCAGAAAATACTTGAAATCACAGAAAAATGCACAAACTCATAGTAAAGTCTAGAAATATGATTTTCATTTAAAAACTAATAAAAATATAACAAAAAGTAGCTAAATCATACTAAAAATTACGTAAAAACAATGCCAAAAAGCGTATAAATTATCCGCTCATCACAAAGCAACTCCAATACTCAACTCTATCCTTAAATATGAGCACCCTATTATAATAATCCCATAAATATTTATCCATCAACCTTCTGATCTACCTGACTAAGACCTGTAAGATAACCATAGCTTGCTTCAAACCACAATCCTCGTGGGATCGACCCTGACTCGCTCAGGTATTACTTGGACGACCCAGTGTACTTGCTGGTATAACTATACGCAAGTGTGGGGATTCGTGCACCATCATCCAATCTGACGGAGGGTGAAGCTCTAACAGTTCATTCTCTTGGCGATCCTACTTTAAATGCCACAGACAAGGTCGAATCTTCCGGTTCAAAGAATGCTGCTTCTTTGGGTTCTAGCCTCTACCACAGAGACCGTAATCTCACCAAAAATTGGCTGAACTAGTGTCTTGAGAAGTCTCCAATGAAGTTGTGGATTAGCCGTCTGAGAGATGTATAATCAAGCTGACGGTTCGCACTTTCCAGTTACGTATTCACACGAACCCAAGTAGACACGGGTGGTTTTCAGGCACGCAGTCTGAGGATGATGAACAGAGCTGATTGTCACTGATCATCCTATTCACCATGTTGAAGAACGAGTATACATCTTAGAAATAAATCAAACATGGATCGAAGAGAAACAGTAATACTTTTATTAATTCGTAGGACTCAGCAGGGCTCCTCCCCTCAACCTAGGAGGTTTTAGAAACTCATACTGATTGAAAATACAATGGTGAAACTCGAATATGGTGTAAAGTATGTAGAAAAGTTTCGAAAGGTATAAATCTAATCCCTTAAATACTAAACAAATGACTAGTAAGGATAAAACAGTCATTTTAGTGCTAAAATTCAATTCTGGGGCCCACTTGGTGAGTGTTTGGGCTGAGCTTTGATAAGATCCACGTGCTTTGAGGCCTCTAGGGTATTGAACGCTGGCTAGGGGGTCCTCTCTGGGCGTTTGGACGCTGGTCTCTGCTTTGTGGGCGCTGGACGCCTGGAAGGGGGCAAGAGGCTAGCGTTGGATGCCAGTTTTGGGCCTTCTAATCTGAAACAAAGTGTAGACTATTATACATTGCTGGAAAGCTCTGCAAGTCAGATTTCCAAAGCCGTTGAGAGCGCTCCATTTGGATTTCTATTGCTCCAAAAAAGCTCTTTCGAATGCAGGTAGGTCAGATCCGGACAGCATCTGCAATGTTTTCTCTGTCTCAGAATCAGACTTCTGCTCTAGCTCTTCAATTTCAGGCAGAAAATACCTGAAATTGTAAAAAAACACAAAAACTCATAGTAGAATCCAAAAATGTGAATTTAACACTAGAACCTATAAAAAATAATAAAAAAATAAATAAAAACTATTACAAAAAATATGAAAGTAATGTCAAAAAGCATATTAAATATCCGCTCATCAGTGATCGACGCCATGGGCCATGGTCATCTGATGAGCTGTTATTTTATACACTTTTTGACATCATTTTCAGATAGTTTTATATTTTATTCAGGTTTTATTAAGATTTTATAGGTTTTAGTGTTAAATTCACATTTTTGAATTTTACTATGAGTTTTTGTATTTTTGAACAATTTCAGGTATTTTCTGGCTGAAATTGAGGAGCTGGAGCAGAAGTCTGATTCAGAGACAGAGAAAGCACTGCCGATGCTGTCCAGATCTTACCTCCTTGCATTTGGAAGAGCTTTTCTAGAGTTACATAAGTCCAAACAGAGCGCTCTCAACGGCTACGGAAATTTGACTTCCAGAGCTTTTCCGCAATATGTAATAGTTTATACTTTGCTTTGGATTAGAAGGCCCAAAACTGGTGTCCAACGCCAGCTACCTGCCCCCTTCTAGGCGTCTAGTGCCCAAAGAGCAGAGACCAGCATCCAACCGCCAAAAGAGGACTCCCTAGCTAGCGTTCCACGCCCCAGAGACCTCATAGCACATGGATGTCATCAAAGCTCATCCTAAACACTCACTAAGTGGGCCCCAGAAGTGGATTTTAGCACTAAATAGACTGCTTTACCCTTACTAGTCATCTGTTTATTATTTAAAGTGTATTTTAAATAAACATTCGAACAACAACAAAAATCATCTAGACTTTACACATTATTTTCGAGTTTTACTCTGTATTTTACATCAGTATGAGTTTCTAAACCTCCTAGGTTGAGGGGAGGAGCCCTGCTGAGTCATATGAATTAATAAAAGTACTACTGTTTCTTCTTCGATCCGTGTTTGATTTATCTCTAAGATGTATTTCCAATCTTCAACGTGGTGGATAGGATAATCAATGACAATCAGCTCTGTTCATCACATTAAGATGAACGTGCCTGACAAACACCCGCGTCTACTTGGGTTCGTGTGAATACATGACTGGAAAGCACGTGCCAACAGCTATGTTTATACATCTCTCAGACGACTAATCCATGACTTCGTTGGGGACTTCTCGAGACAACAGTTCAGATGATTTCCAGAGAGATTAGGGTCTCCGTGGTATAGGCTAGAATCCTAAGAAGCAGCATCCTCTAATCCGGAAGATTCGACCTCGTCTGTGACGTTTTGAGTAGGATCGCCAAGAGAATGAACTGCTAGCTCTTCACCCTTCGTCAGATTGGATGACCACGGCCAATGGCGTTCAATCTGTAGTAGAGGAGATCCATGACCACGGCCCATGGCATTGATCACATACAGCCTGCCATAGAAGAAGATCATTCACAAGCAGAGAAGACAGTAGTACCAGAGTTAATTTAGAAAGGCAAAGCAACTCCAATCCTCAACTCTATCCTTAAAACATTAGCAACCTATTATAATAATCCCATAAATATTTATCCATCAACCTTCTTATCTGCCTGACTAAGACCTGCAAGATAACCATAGCTTGCTTTAAACCACAATCCTCGTGGGATCGACCCTGACTCGCTTAGGTATTACTTGGACGACCCAGTGCACATTCTGGTACAGCTATACGAAAGTGTGGGGATTCGTGCACCATCATCCAATCTGACGGAGAGTGAAGCTCTAGTAGTTCATTCTCTTGGCGATACTACATAAAAATGCCACAGACAAGGTCGAATCTTCCGGATCAAAGAATGCTGCTTCTTTGGGCTCTAGCCTCTACCACAGAGACCCTAATTTCCCCAAAAATTGGCTGAACTGGTGTCTCGAGAAGTCCCCAATGACGTCGTGGATTAGCCGTCTGAGAGATGTATAATCAAGCTGGTGGTTCACACTTTCCAATCACGTATTCACACGAACCCAAGTAGACACGGGTGGTTGTCAGGCACACAGTCCGAGTATGATGAATAGAGCTGATTGTCACTGATCATCCTATTCACCATGTTGAAGAACGAGTATACATCTTAGAAATAAATCAAACATGGATCAAAGAGAAACAGTAATACTTTTATTAATTCATAAGACTCAGCAGGGCTCCTCCCTTCAACCTATGAGGTTTAGAAACTCATACTGATAGAAAATACAATGGTGAACCTTAAATATGGTGTAAAATCTGTAGAAAAGTTTTGAAAGGTATAAATCTAATCCCTTAAATACTAAACAAATGACTATTAAGGGTAAAATAGTCATTTTAGTGCTAAAATCCACTTTTGGGGCACACTTGGTGAGTGTTTGGATTGAGCTTTGATGAGATCCACATGCTATGAGGCCTCTAGGGCGTTGAACACTTTTTGCTACGACTTTAACCGCTCAGTCTCAAGTTTTTCACTTGACACCTTCACGCCACAAGCACATGGTTAGGGACAACTTGGTTAAGCCACTTAGGCCAGGATTTTATTCCTTTAGGCCCTCCTATCCATTGATGCTCAAAGCTTTAGTTCCTTTTACCCTTGCCTTTTGGTTTAAAGGTTTATTGACTTTTTCAATCTGCCCTCCTTTTCCTGCATTTTTGGGCAGTAATGGATTTTTATCTTTATTTATTTTTTTTGCCATTTTTTTCTTTTTTTTCGCATGCATTAATTTTTTTTCTTTTGCAATATGCTTTTTCTTTTTCTTTTTGCTGCTTTTTCTTGCTTCAAGAATCAATTTTTATTGATTTTTCAGATTACCAATAATACTTCACTTTCATCATCATTTTTTCAAGAGCCAACATTCTAAAATTTTAACTTCAAATATGCACCGTTTATTCATACATTCAGAAAACAAAAGCAATGCCACCACATCAAAATAATTGAACTATTCTTATTTTAAACTTGAAATTCATGTATCTTTCAATTCTTTTAAAAAAAAATTTTTTAACCAAGGTGAGAGATATATGGAACATTTTACATCTTTAAGACATCAATGCAAATGATCATGAAACAAGAACAAAAGAACATACAATACAACATAACAAAAAATAGAAAAATAATAAAAGGAAAGGAGGTAAAAGAGAACGAATTCACCTTTAATGGTGGCGGCTAGTACTCCTTCTTGAGGATCCAATGTGATGCTTGATCTCTTCAATGTCACTCCTTTGCCTTTGTTGTTCTTCTCTTATAGCCCTTTGATCTTCCCTTATGGCTCTTTAATCTTCTCTTATTTTATTGAGGGTGGTGGCATGCTCTTGATACTCCACCCTCAATTGCTCCATGTTAGTGCTTAGTTCTCCAAGAGAAGTCTGCCATTGATCCCAATAGCTTTGAGGAGGAAAATATACATCCCTTGAGGCATCTTTGGGATTTCATGCTGAGGCAGTTGCACAGGATTTTGTGCATGCTCTCTAGTTTGCTCTATCCTCTTCTTAGAGATGGGCTTGTCCTCCCTAATGGAGATATCTCCTTACAATTCCAACTGAATTGCATAAATGACAGATGAGGTGTGGGAATGCCAACCTTGCATTGGTGGAAGGCTTCTCAACTATCTTGTACAGTTCTTGAGGAATCACCTGATATACTTCCACATCACTTCCAATCATGATCCAATGGATCATGATAGCTCTGTCCACAGTCACTTCTGACCGATTGCTAGCAGGGATGATGGAACGTTGGATGAATTCCAACCATCCTCTAGCTATGGGCTTTAGGTCAACCCTTCTTAGTTGAATAGGCTTGCCTTGGGAATACCTTTTTCACTGTGCTCCTTCCACACAGATGTCTAGAGCACTTGATCCAATCTCTGATCAAAGTTGACTCTCCTAGTGTAAGGATGTGGGTCCCCTTACATCAGAGGCAAGTTCAACGCCAATATCATCTAATTCCTTGGATTTGTTCACACTAGTGCCATGGTTTTTAGTAACCCATGCATTAGCATAGAACTCTTGCACCATTAGAATCTGAACATCTTGAATGGGATTGGTTAGGACTTTCCAACCTCTTCTCCGGATCTCTCTTTGGATCTCTGGGTGCTCATTCTTCTTGAGCTTGAAAGGGACCTTAGTGATCACTTTCTTCTTTGCCACTACTTCATAGAATTGGTCTTTATGAGCTTTGGTGATGTATCTCTCCATCTCCAAAGATTCAGAGGAGGTGGCTACTGCCTTTCCTTTCCTCTTTCTAGAGGAGTCTCCAACCTTGGGTTCTATGAATGGCAATGGAAAGAAAAAAAAGCTATGATTTTCCCACACCAAATTTAAAACTTTGCTCGTCCTCGAGCAAAAATAAAGAAAAGAAAAGAATGGAGTAGAAGAAGAAGAAAATAGAAGAAGATAGAGGGAGAGAGAGGGCTCGACCTTGTGAGTTTTATGAGTGTATGAGAGGTGTGTGTATGAAGGGTTTTGAAGAGGGATATTTATAGGAGTGGGGAAGGGTAGGGTTCGGCCATGGGTTGGGTTTTGGGTGGGAAATTTGATTTTAAAGTGGGTGGGGATTGGTGGGAGTTATGATAGTTTTGGGGAAGTGATATGGATGTGATTGGGCTAGGGTTTATAGGAAAGTGTGTATGGGGGAAGTGTGAAAGTAAGTGGGGTAGGTGAAGATGCTATGGGACCCACTAGTCCTGAGAGGCTGACGTTAGGACTTTTGCTAGTAAAGAATGTCATAAAAATAGTCGCGTTGTAGATATAGTCTCTAAACCGACAAAAATCCCTTCGTACAAACGTTTTGGTTGTCACAAGTAACAAACCCCTTTGAAATTGATACCGAGTATTTAAACCTCGGGTCGTCTTCTCAAGGAATTGCAGGGAGGTATGTTCTTATTATTGGTTATGAGTTGTAAATTGGGGTTTATTAGAAGGTAAGGAGGGAATATGTTGAATGACAAGTAAAATAAAATAATAACAATAAAATCTCTTGGCAAGGTATGAGAACTGGAAGGCCTATCCTTGTCAATTGCGATGAGAATTGGGTTTTAATCCCACTTTGTTAACCTCTAACTATGAAGGTAAATCAAGTGGATTAATTAGCTTAATCCTCAGGTCTTAGTCAATTCCTATGGAAAGACTAGAGTTATGGGAGCAACTTCCAATTTCAACCACTGCTTTATTTGACAGCTCAAGCGTTACCAATAAATCAACCAAAGCCAAAAGGAAAAAATCTAAATTATTTATATAATAAAAAGGAGCAATCATAAGTCTGAAATACCTCAAAATATATTAAATAGAAAATCAATCTAAACATAGAGAGTCATAAACAGAATTGAGAAAAGAAATAAAAGAACATTGAACCTGTGATGGCAAAAGATGAAATAATCATGAAGTGAAAAGAATCCTAATTCTAAATCCTAAGAGAGAGGAGAGAACCTCTCTCTCTAAAAACTACATCTACTCCTAAAATTGTGAATGTGAAAGCTTGATATGTATGGATGCATTCCCCCACTTTATAGCCTCTAATCTGTGTTTTCTGGGCCGCAAACTGGGTCAAAAACAGTCCAGAATTCGCTGGTTTCGAATTTTGCCACGCTGGATTTCCGTCACTGCGACGCGGCCGCATAGATCATGCGGTCGCATCACCTAGCGTCAAGGAAACTATAGCATATTATATATTAAATCGAAGCCCCAGACGTTAGCTTTCCAACGCAACTAAAACCGCGTCGTTTGGACCTCTGTAGCTAAAGTTATAGCCATTTGAGTGCAGAGAGGTCAGGCTGGTCAGCTTAGCAATTTCTCCAACTTATTGTATTCCTTCCATTTTTGCGTGCTTCCTTTTCATCCTCTGAGCCATTCCTGCCCTGTAATCTCTGAAATCACTTAACACACATATCAAGGCATCTAATGGTGATAAGAGAGGATTAATAATTAACAATTTAAAGCTCAAAGAAGCATATTTTCAATCAAAGCACATAATTAGGAAGACAAATGTAAAACCATGCAAATAGTATGAATAAGTGGGTAAAGAGTAGATAAAAACCACTCAATTGAGCACAAGATAAACCATAAAATAGTTGTTTATCAACTTCCCCACACTTAAACAATAGCATGTCCTCATGCTAAGCTCAAGAGAAGCTATAAAGATGAAGATGGATGGTAGAATGTATGAAATGCAACCTATGAATGTAACTACATGAAAAATGTTTCTACCTACTTAGTTAAAAGTAAACAAATCTTTCAAGAGGAAATATGAACTGGATTTCACTAATTCAAATCATGAAAATGAAGTACAAATAGACTTGCAAGAAGAAAATAGCTCACGAAAGCAGGGAACAAGGAATTGAGCATCGAACCCTCACTGGTAGTGTATATACTCTAATCGCTTAGGTGTTTAAGGTTCGATTCTCTCAATTCCCTACTAACCTTGCTTTCTAAGGCTTGCTCTTCATCTAACAATCAACATAAATTTGATGCACAAATACACATATCAAGAGGTCTTTTAAGGGTTGTAATGGGGTTAGGGTCAAGGTAGGATTGTATTTGGCCAAGTGGACTAAAATCTGAATCCTTAATTAACTTAAACTTTCCACCTAACTTTAAACAATCCATGTAATCATAATACAAATCTAACTATCCATTAACCATGTTTTCTACATATTCATGCATTCTAATTTCAAGTACAGTACATATGCATTGCTTTCACCATTTACTTTGGGGCATTTTGTCCCCTTTTATTAATTGCTCTTTTTCTTTTTTTTTTCTCCTTTATTTTTCTTTTTTTTTTATTTTTCTCAACGCATATGATTAAAGTATTGAATGCATGAATCATGTCCTAAACATTTTTTTCACATTTTCAGAAAATTCTTAACATACTCAATTCTCAAACCAATTATTTTCAAATTCGCTTCCCCACACTTAATTTATGAGCACTCTCACCAGTCTAAGCTAATTAAGGATTCAAATTAAGGACATTATTATTTTCCGCTTAGAGTTAATGATGTGCTAAAGTAAGGAACAAAGGGGTATAATAGGCTCAAATTGATTTGCAAAGGATAATGAGAGGTAAGGCCATATGGGTATGTAAGCTCAGTGAAACAAAGGCCTCAATCATGTAAGTGTATGCATACATCAAATAATGGAAATATAGAATTAAGCAAGACAAAGATCACAATTTTAGAGAGAAAAACACACATCAAAAATAAAATATTGGTTGAAAAATGCAACCAATTCAAATAGGCTCAAAATTCTCACAGGTTTTGTGTGTTCGAGCTCTAAACCATGTTCTAGTATAATATCTCTTCAAACAAGTGTAACATTAAATTTTATTCAAATTAGTGAAATTCTCTAAAAATTTTCTCGAAAAAGAAAATATTACTTCAACCAAGTGGTAAAATATGCAAAAAAAATTAAACAATATGCAATCAAACATGCAAATGCAACAATGAATAAGGAAAACAAATCATTGGTGTTGAGATAGAGGAGTAACTAACCCATGGAGATCGGTATCGACCTCCCCACACTTAAAGATTGCACCGTCCTCGGTGCATGCTGAGATGTGCAGGTGGACGGGTTGTTTCAACTGTTTTCTCTTCTCTAAAGATTTTACAGATGGACTTGTCTGTCTCCCCATGTAAACGTCTTCCGGTTCTCTTCCTGGTGGCCATCCTGAAAGAAAAAAGGGAAGGAAAGTAACCCAAAGCAAGGATAGAAAACAAATAAAATATGGGTTGGTTAATGCCAAAAATGAAGGTCTCAATTACATGGTAGCTACAGCATGCAAGTGAGAAAATAATAGAAGCACATGGCATACTAGTGGTGCAAAATTTTGCAACAATGGGGAAGAGAGTGGGTAATGAAAGACAATGTAAGTTCATGTCAATGCAAAAGGAATATCAGTAATATAAAAATTAGCATTGATTTAAATAATATTACCCAATCAGAATAAAACAAGTCATGAAGCACCAAAATAATACCAGAAAAGATATAACAGTTGAATAAGAACATTTGAACACCAATAGAAAAATAAAAATATGCAATGAATGAAAGTATGCAAATAAATTAAATAAAATAGAATAGAAGTGAGAGAAAATAAGAAAGGAAGAAGAAAGAAATAAGAAAAGATAAGAAGAATAAGGATTCGGAGAAGAAAAGATAAGAAAATTGGCACTAATCTGGATAGGTTGTGCGACGCTGGCGTCGCGGTCGCGTGGGTGACGCGGTCGCATGGTGCGCAATAAGGTCAGGTGACGCGGACGCGTGGGGCACGCGATCGCGTGACTTGATTTGTGCTAGTGGCGCGAGTGCAGCCTCGCGGTCGCACAACTCTCTGTTCAAAACTCAGTATTGCCAAAATCCAGGGTGACGCGGTCGCGTGGTCTACGCGATCGCGCAGGTGGCCTTATTTCCAATATGACGCGGACGCGTGGGTGACGCATTCGCGTGGCAGGGCTTGTGCTACTAGCACGGGTCCAGCCCAACTCCAGCTCAACTTTCTGCCATACACCCTTTTTACGCCGATTTCAAGTCACGCGGCCGCGTGGGTGACGCGGTCGCGTGGGAGGCCATTATTCCCATATGACGTGGTCGCGTCAGCGACGCGGTTGCGTGGGGTGATTTGTGCCATTGGCACGCCTCTAGCGCTGCTCTTGCGAAACTCTCTGTTCATATTAATATTGTCTCCCATATCCTTGCGACGCGGACGCGTCGCTGATGCGGTCGCGTCGCGTGGTCGCTTTTTTTTTTAATCTAAAAAGATGCAGAATGCAGTGTTAATATGAATGTGATGCAAAACTCCAGGTTCAATAAAATAAAATAAAACTTGAAAACAAATAAAACTAAATAAAAATGAAAAATGAACGATCATACCATGGTGGGTTGTCTCCCACCTAGCACTTTTAGTTATAGTCCTTAAGTTGGACATTTGATGAGCTTCCTGCTATGGTGGCTTGTGCTTGTACTGATCCAGGAATTCCCACCAATGTTTGTACTTCCAATAGCCTCTGTGGTCCCAAACTAAGCATGTAAAGCCCTTAAGAAGCTTCAAACAGATTCTTAGGCTCCCGGGGTGACAAATGCCAGAACAGATTCCAGGATCCCAAACTTTACTTTTACACCCGTTTTTGTCTCGATCTGCATTTTTCCAGCCGGGTGAAAGGTGATCTGAATTCTCACTGCAGCGACCAAACAGCTTCCTAGACCCATTCAGTTGAGCTCTATACCAACCTTTACTCTTAAACTTAAAGCTTCCAACCATGATGAACCTTGCAGGACAATTCTTACCACTGGCCATCTTCCTCTTACTCTTAATATTGCAAAGAGCTCTAAGTTGACAATCCGTCTCCAGTAGCCCATATTCAAGTGGAATTAGAAAGCTAAGGGATATGAATTTTACCCACTTGAATGTTGTGAAGGATGATGGCAACTTAGGGGGAGGAGTTTTTAATGAAATTGCAAGCTCCACTCCCTTGTGCTCTTCTTTGACATCTTCTACCTCTTGATCAACCTCTACAAAATCTTCAACCATGATCTTCCTTGGAGGTTGTACGCTCTTCTCAACATCAACATCAAACACTGTGGATACGCCCTTCATGAAATTGTCCACATGGGGCTGTGGTTGACCCTTGTATATTTGAGCGTCTAGAAGCCCATTGAATTAATGCTTGCTCCAGTTGTTGAATGGTTGTTTGAAATTTATTTACTGTTTCCCTTAGGCGATCCTCTGCTTCTCGGGTTGCCGGACTTGGACATGATACAAAAGAAAGTGGTGGTGGTTGAGAGTGATTGGATTGGAATTGGGGTGGTTCTATATATGGTTCATATGGCTCATAAGGTGGTTGGTATGGTGGTTGAGGGTTAGGGTCATATGGAGGTGAATGGCAGAAAGGGGCTTGTGAGTTTGGTGGTCCAAAGTTATGTTGAGGAAAGGTTCATAGGCATATGGTGGTGGTTGTTGATAGTCCATTGGAGGTGGTTGTTGCCATGAGGATTGATCAAGTCCTTGTGGCTCCTCCGATCTTTGATTGTTCCAACCTTGATGCCTGTTCTCATTGTAATTTCTTCTTCCTGCAACATAATTGTAACCAGACTCATAGCCAAAAGGGTGAGAGTTCATAGTAACAAATAAAAAATAAAAATAAATTTAAATTAAAAAGTTATTTAAATTTTGAATTTGAAAATTAAATTTTGAAATTTTGAAATTTAAATTTTTGAATTTTGAAATTTTTTTTTTGAAATTTGATTTTTGAAATAAGATAAGATAAAATAAAAATTTTAAAATAAAAACCAATAACCTCTTAACTTAAGAAAAAGCAAAAATAAAAAACAAAAACAAATAAACAAGCAAAAATATAATATTTATAATAACCAATAATAAGGCACACGTTTGCAATTCCCCGACAACGACGCCATTTTGACGTTACGATTTTTGCTAGTAAAGAATGTCATAAAAACAGTCGCGTTGTAGATATAGTCTCTAAACCGACAAAAATCCCTTCGTACAAATGTTTTGGTTGTCACAAGTAACAAACCCCTTTGAAATTGATAACCGAGTATTTAAACCTCGGGTCGTCTTCTCAAGGAATTGCAGGGAGGTATGTTCTTATTATTGGTTATGAGTTGTAAATTGGGGTTTATTAGGAGGTAAGGAGGGAATATGTTGAATGACAAGTAAAATAAAATAATAACAATAAAATCTCTTGGCAAGGTATGAGAACTGGAAGTCCTATCCTTGTCAATTGCGATGAGAATTGGGTTTTAATCCCACTTTGTTAACCTCTAACTATGAAGGTAAATCAAGTGGATTAATTAGCTTAATCCTCAGGTCCTAGTCAATTCCTATGGAAAGACTAGAGTTATTGGAGCAACTCCCAATTTCAACTACTGCTTTATTTGACAGCTCAAGCGTTACCAATAAATCAACTGTACGAGATGTCTCTGGTACAGGTTTGAAAGGTGGATCGGGAACCTGCGGATAAAGGCTGAAGCCGGGTCGCAGGTTCAAGGCTGAAGCCGGGTCGCTTGACTGGAGCAATGGGGGGAGGTACCTGCAAAGACACTCCAACGCTCAAGTCAGAATGGTTCTAAGAGGTGTAAGGTGTATGGGATTTATGAATACCTGGAGGGACTCTGGTCCTCTATTTATAGGTGGTGATGAGTATCTTATCTTATCCTATCTTGTTAAGATAAGATGGACGAGTGAATTCGAAAGTTGGTTAGGAGCTTTGGAGGGCCGATTTTTGGTCCTTCTGAGCGAGGTGCGGGTCGGACCCGGGGAACCGAGGTCGGGTGTAGTCCCGGGTCCGGGATCTGTGGTCCAGATCCGTAACAGTTGCCCCCGCAGTGGGAGAGCGAGCGAGGTCGGTCTGTCGCTGGGAGATATTACTTTTACTGTGGGCTAGGCCTTTGGCCTTTCTTGAGAGGTCGTTTGGTTCTTTTGAGATGAGGTCGGCGCCTCGGTTTCATTTTGTGGAAGATTCGTCTGACCGTTTTGGTCTGTCATGACTCTTCCGTGTCTGCTGCGCCCGTTGCGTTCTTCGAGGCGCGATTTATTAGTTTCTCTTTCCGAGGGGTCGTTTATTGTGAGGGGACGTTTTCCTCTATTGCCCTTATGTTTCCTTTGCTTTCCAGGGGTATTTGCATTATTTTGCTTTTCTCGAAACCGTTTTGGTTTTCTTTCTTCAGTTCCTTCTTTGTTTCTTTCTTCCCGCTGTGGAGTCTCAGGCTGCTTCTCAGGAGGTAGTCTCTTCGGGTGTGCGAGCCGATGCTCGGATTTCTCCTGGTCCTGCGAACTCGCCTGAAGTCGTTGTGGTGACGGCTGCTGAGGCTTCTCGGAAGAGAAAGAGGCCTGAGGAGCCGAGCAGCGAGACTTTCGAGGAAGAGGGTCTTGTGCCTAGTGTTATGGATCGACGTTTCGATGCCCCGGGGTTCATTGATCAACACTTGATGCCTGGTACAGAGCCATTTTTTTATGGCTGTGATGTTTCGTTCTAGGCTAAGTCGGTGTACCGTGCTCTCCTTTGATCTGCCGTTGTTGTTCGGAAAGCTGAGCCCATGATGGCTCAGGTTGGATTGTTGGATAAGAAGCTCTGCCATTCTCAGGCTGAGGTGGCTAAGTTGAAGGAGAAGCTTGAGGCTGCCGAGGCTGCGAAGGGGAAGGCATTGAAGTCTTCTGAGGAAGCCGGGGCAGAGATTCTCCGACTTTCTGAGGTCGAGACTTCACTTCTTTCTCAATTGGCAGAGGAGCGGCAGCGGGCTTCTGATGCGGGTTCTCAAGCTGCCGTGCTTCTCGGTGAGTCGGAGACTCTGAAGGCCGAGGTTGCTGCCTTGAAGAAGGAGAAGACGGAGTTACTGGCTGATGCCAAGGATGCGATTACAGCTACTGAGGAGACTATGAGGGCTCAGGCTTTAGTGTTGGCTCCGGATGTGGATGTGTCTGTGATGGGAGCTTTTAAGACTGTTCGCGACGGCCAGATTATCGACCTCGAGTAGTTTTCTATCTTTTTTTTTTGGATTTTATTTTGAACTTGTTTGAATATTTTGGATGGCCAAGGGCCGTGTAATTGCTACTTCGTAATATCGGAATCCGCTTAATGGTATTTTCGGCCGTTCGGGCCTTCTGTATGTTTTGTTTCAAGGTATTTTTGGCCGTTCGGGCCTTTGTATGTTCCGTTTTAAGGTTTTTTCGGCCGTTGGGGCCTTTTTATGTTCCGTTTCAAGCTATTCCGTGTGTTTTATTTGTTCTCTCGGACCGCCGTTTGGTCGGGTTTTTCGTGGATATCCGTGTGTTGGGCCTGGGGGGTGATCAATCCCCCAGTCGTGTCCATGTCTTTGTTCCGTATTTGGGACACTTAGAACGATAGAAATAGCTTTTAATGGAATTTTTATTGATGGTTGGGCCTCGTTAAAACCCTCCGTCTTTGGGGGGAAAGAGTATACTTAAGCGAAAATTAAAATAGGAAGATACATAAATAAATAAGGGACAAGGGGGTGACCTAGTTAGGTCGGCCTAGGTGTAGTATCACCGTAAATTGGCGGCGTTCCAGGTCCTTGGGACTTCATCGCCGTTAAGCCGTTCGAGTTTATATGCTCCTTTTCCGATTACCGCCATGATTCTGTATGGTCCTTCCCAGTTGGGAGTGAGTTTCCCTTCTCCTGGGGTCGGGGGACCGATATCGTTTCGTCGTAGGATGAGGTCATCGGTTGCGAATTCTCGTCGGACGACGCCATGGTTACTGATTCTCTGTTTTAGGGCTAGCTCTCTAAGATGGGCTATGCTTCTTACTTCGACAATGAGGTCTCGTTCTGCTTCCTCATCGTTACCTCCGACTGTTTTTCTGGGGCTTGGGTCTCCGATCTCTACCGCGATGACCGCCTCCACCACGTATGTTAATCGGAAAGGTTTTTCCCCCGTGGTCGTTTGAGGTGTGGTTCGGTATGACCATAGGACCGATCCGAGTTCGTCGGCCCATAGTCCTTTGGCTTCGTCGAGCCGCTTTTTGAGTCCTTTGACGATTATTTTGTTCGCGGATTCCAGCTGTCCGTTTGTTTGGGGGTGTTCTACCGAGCTGAAGTGGTGAGATACACGTAGTCCTTCCAAAAATTCTCTGAACTTTTTATTAGCAAATTGGGTTCCGTTGTCCGAGATAATGATCTCGGGGATCCCGAATCGTGTGATGATCTGTCGCCAGAGGAATTTTCGGCATTGGGTTGCCGTTATGGAGGCCAGAGGTTCGGCTTCGATCCATTTGGTATAGTAGTCTATGACGACGATGAGGTACCTGAGTTGACCGGGTGCCGTAGGAAAGGGCCCGACGAGGTCGATACCCCAGGTGCCGAATGGCCGTTCTGCCGATATGATGCTGAGATGGTGCGGGGTGGCTTGGTGGATATTGGCATGCCTTTGGCATTTATCGCAGCTTTTAACTATTTGTATGGAGTCTCGGATAATTGTGGGCCAGAAGTAGCCTGCCCTGATGATTTTTTGGGCTAACGTTTTACCTCCGACGTGGTGGCCGCAGCAACCTTCGTGGAGTATGTACTATGTGTCCCCGGGTTCAACGCATTTGAGCAGGGGTTGCGAGAATCCACGCTTGTATAGCTGTCCTACGACAATGGTATAGTTGGCGGCTTCCCTTTTTATTCGCTTTCCCTCTTTGGGATCCGGCGGCAGTGTTCCGTCAAGGAGGTACTGTAGGATAGGGTAGGTCCAAGATCCTTGGTTCGATAGTGTCAGATGAGCATTGGTTGTCGTTGACACGGAGGGTGACTTAACGACTTCATGGATTAGCGATTTGTTACCGTGTCCTAGTTTGGTACTGGCTAGTTTGGAAAGTAGGTCTGCCCTGGCGTTTCGTTCCCTAGGAACATGCTGTATGGTAACGTGCTCGAATCCTTCTTTTAGTTTGTTTACCTTGGCAAGGTATTGTTGGAGTAGGGGATCTCGTGTCTGGTAGTCTCCGTTAATTTGGGAGCTGATTACCTGTGAATCGGTATTTACCTCTAGGACCTTTGCTCCGACTTCCCGGGCTAGGGCTAGGCCTGCCAAGAGGGCCTCGTATTCTGCCTGGTTGTTTGAGACTGGGAATTCGTATCGTACTGATTGTTCGATCACGACTCCATTTTGGCTTTCGAGAATGACTCCGGCGCCTCCGGAAGTGATGTTCGAGGAGCCGTCAACGTGTAGTTTCCATGATTCGGGGGTGGAGTCTCCTGGTGTCATTTCGGCGATAAAGTCGGCCATGGCTTGTGCTTTGATCGCATATCGGGGTTCGAACTTGATATCGAACTGGGATAGTTCGATGGACCATGCTAGCATTCTGCCCGCTAGGTCGGGTTTTTGTAGTACCTGTTTGACCGCTTGGTCGGTTCGGACCGTCACGGAATGAGCCTGGAAGTATTGTCGTAGGAGCCGGGAGGCTGTAAGGAGTGCGAAAGCTAGTTTTTCTAAGCGTGAGTAGCGAGCTTCCGCATCCTGTAAGACTCTGCTTATGAAGTATACGGGTTTTTGTTCTTTTTTCTCGTTTTCACGGATGAGCGCTGCTGTGAGTGCCTCCTCCGTTATGGAGAGGTACAGGTAGAGTGTTTCCCCTGTCTGGGGTTTGGCGAGGATTGGTGGTTCCGCTAAGACTCTCTTGAAATGTTGGAACGCTCCTTCGCATTCCGTTTCCCACCTGTAAGGGGCCCTTTTTTTCATTAGTTTGAAGAAAGGGATCGCTTTTTGAGCCGATGCCCCGAGAAAGCGTGATAACGCCGTCAATCGGCCGGTAAGCTTTTGGATGTCTTTAAGGTTTTTTGGGCTCGTCATTTCAAGGATGGCGCGACATTTCTCCGGGTTTGCTTCAACTCCGCGTTGCGTGATCATAAAGCCGAGGAACTTCCCTGCCTCCATCCCGAAGGCACATTTTGCTGGGTTGAGTCGCATTTGGTGCTTTCGTAGGGTGTTCATTATGACCTTGAGGTCGTTGGTGAGTTGCTCGCCGGATTCAGTCTTGGCGAGCATGTCGTCTATGTAGACTTCTAGTTTGCTTTCGGATAGGTTTTGAAATATCTTGTTGACAAGTCTTTGATAGGTGGCTCCAGCGTTTTTCAGGCCGAAGGGCATCACTGTGTAGCAATATGTCCCGTCTGTGGTGATGAACGCTGTTTTTTCTTCGTCTGGTCGGTGCATCGGGATCTGGTTGTAGCCGAAATATGCGTCCATGAAGCTGAGCTATCGGTGGCCGGATGCGGCATCTACTAATCCGTCAATGTTTGGTAGGAGAAAGGTGTCTTTTGGACAGGCTTTGTTGAGGTCCATGTAGTCGACGCACATTCGCCACTTCCCATTAGATTTTTTCACTAGCACGACATTGGCTAGCCAGGTTGTGTAGGGGAGTTCCCTGATGAAGTTGGCTTCGAGTAGGGCTTTAACTTGCTTTTTGACCTCGGCATAAGGTCGGGGTTTATTCCCGGCATGTCGGCTAGTGTAAATGCGAACAAGTCTCTATTTTGCTTCAGGAGTTGGGAGAGTTCTTCTTTAAGATCGTATGGGAGGTTCCTATTAATGAAGGTGTATTCCTCCTTGGTTGGCCCTATTTGTAGCTTTTCCATGTCTCCTTCTGGTTCTGGCCTAGGTTAGTCGTCTTGGTGGGCATCCAGGTCGGCTAGGAATACCCCGGCCGCATCTCGGGATTTCTTCCTTAGAGCTAGGCTGGTGTTGTCGCATTCGGCTGCGACCTCTCGGTCCCCGTGGATGGTACCGACGGAGCCGTCGTCGGTTTTAAACTTCATGAGGAGGTATTTGGTAAAGATGACTACGGAGAAGTCGTTGATTATTTTTCTTCCGAGAATCACGTTATAGGATGTTGAGTCTTTTAGGACTACAAATTCAGATAGGACTGTCTTCTTTTGGTTGCTTGTTCCTATGGTGATAGGAAGGGTGATTGAGCCGTCTGGTTTGAGAAAGTTGTCTCCGAGTCCCGTGACGCCGTTGCGGTGTGTTTGGAGGTTGTCGTTGTGGAGCCCGAGCTTGTCGAAGGCCCCTCGGAAGAGGATGTTCGAGTCTGCCCCGGTGTCCACCAGTATTCTTCGTACTAGTCCTGTTCCGATTCTAGCCGAGATGACGAATGGGGCATCTTCAGCCGAGGTGCCGTGCTGGCAATCCTCTGATAAGAAGGTTATCATGTTGTCGGCTGCAATGTTTGGGGTTTGGTTTCTGACCGCCATTACTTTGAGATCTTTTTTCATTGTTAGTTTCGACTTTCTTGATATGTCCTTGCCCATGATGACGTTTACTATGATGGTCGGGTCGTCTTCCGGGCTTTCCTTGGGGGGTTGCTTCTGGGTTCTCGGGTTACGCCTGTCTTTTTCCGGCGACCTGTCTCTTTCCGCACGTCTTGGTTCTCTGATGATTTTGGCAAATTCTGGGAGTTTGCCGTCTCATATGGCTTGTTCGAGGGCGTCTTTAAGGTCGAAACAATCTTGTGTTCTGTGACCGTAACTTCGGTGGTAGTCGCAATAGAGGGTTTTGTTGCCTCCCGTCCTTTCTTTGAGTTGTCGGGCTTTCGGAATGATGCCTCGATCTGCTATTTGGTGGTATATTTCGGTAATTGGTGCTGTTAGGGGCGTGTAATTTAGAGAATTTGCCAATTCTCGGTGGTCGGTTTGTATTTGTCGGTCTGGAGTGGTCCCTTTGATTTTCTCTGGGTGGTGGATTTTGACGAGAAGTCGAGTTGCCGTGTTGGGTGTTTCCGTGCTGCCGTTTGTTGGCGGCGACAACCTGGCTGACTTCTTCGTCATTGATGTAATCTTTGGCGACATTATGGATCTCGTGCATGGTCCATACTGATTTGGTGGTGAGGTGTTTGCGAAAATCTTCGTTCATGAGTCCGTTGGTTAAGCAAAGGCTCGCGACGGAATCCGTGAGTCTGTCGACCGTTAGGCATTCGTCGTTGAAGCGGTCGAGGTATTTCCTTGTGAATTCTTCTTGTTTTTGTGTGACCCCTAGCAAGCTAATGGGGTGCTTGGCTTTGGTGATTCTAGTTGTGAACTGGGCCATGAACTTTCGTGTTATATCGTGGAAACTGGCTATGGATCCGTTTAGAGGGCGTTGAACCATTTGATCGCCGGCCCTGCAAGGGTTACCGGGAAGGCCCTGCATCGGACCGCGTCGGCCGCTCCTTCTAGGTTCATCCTGGCTTCGAAGGCCGTTAGATGTTCCTGGGGGTCCTTGGTCCCATCGTACTTCATGTCGGTAGGTTTGTCGAAACCTTTGGGGAGTTTCGCTCTCAAGATTCTTTCTGTGAAGGGTGTAGCTCCCATTATTGTGTGGTCGTTTCTTGTGCGCTTGGTATTTCGGTACCTCCGATCTTCGTCTGAGTCATGTTGACGACTTAGATCTCGGGAAGCGCTACAGTGGTGTTTCTTGTTGTACCGCCGTTCCGGCGATTTCTCAGGTCCGTGGTCGCGTGAGGCACTGTGACCGTTCCTCCTATCGGGTCGTCGGGTTGGCGACCTGCCGCGGCGAGATCTTGATCTGGAAGTTGCCTGGCTTCCGTGTTCGTTGTTGTGTTTTTCTCTATTGGTCAGTTTGCCTTCAAGCTCCTGGACCCGGAGGCAGAGGTCCTGGATGATCTGCGCCGCTTTGTACCTAGCCTTCTCAGGATGTCGTTGGTCTGTGACGACGTGGTCGTTCGTGTGGTGGACAGTACTTGCTATTCTTGCTCAGTTCGCGACCTCCCGGTGTTCTGGGGTTGGGTGAAGCGGTTGGGAGTCATCCTGGCTTTAGGGGGTTTCCTCCAGGACGTCCCCCATCCGGCTTGGCTGGCGCAGGTTCCCCACAGACGGCGCCAATGTACGAGATATCTCTGGTACGGGTTTGAAAGGTGGATTGGGAACCTGCAGATTAAGGCTGAAGCCGGGTCGCTTGACTGGAGCAATGGGGGGAGGTACCTGCAAAGACACTCCGACGCTCAAGTCAGAATGGTTCTAAGAGGTGTAAGGTGTATGGGATTTATGAATACCTGGAGGGACTCTGGTCCTCTATTTATAGGTGGTGATGAGTATCATATCTTATCTTATCTGGTTAAGATAAGATGGACGAGTGAATTCGAAAGTTGGTTAGGAGCTTTGGAGGGCCGGTTTTTTGGGCCTTCTGAGCGAGGTGCGGGTCGGACCCGGGGAACCGAGGTCGGGTGTAGTCCCGGGTCCGGGATCTGTGGTCCAGATCCGTAACATCAACCAAAGCCAAAAGGAAAAAATCTAAATTATTTATATAATAAAAAGGATCAATCATAAGTCTGAAATACCTCAAAATATATTAAATAGAAAATCAATCTAAACATAGAGAGTCATAAACAGAATTGAGAAAAGAAATAAAAGAACATTGGACCTGTGATGGCAAAAGATGAAATAATCATGAAGTGAAAAGAATCCTAATTCTAAATCCTAAGAGAGAGGAGAGAACCTCTCTCTCTAAAAACTACATCTACTCCTAAAATTGTGAATATGAAAGCTTGATACGTATGGATGCATTCCCCCACTTTATAGCCTCTAATCTGTGTTTTCTGGGCCGCAAATTGGGTCAAAAACAGTCCAGAATTCGCTGGTTTCAAATTTTGCCACGCTGGATTTCCGTCACTGCGACGTGGCCGCATGGATCACGCGGTCGCGTCGCCTAGCGTCAGGGGAACTATAGCATATTATATATCAAATCGAAGCCCAGACGTTAGCTTTCCAACGCAACTGAAACTGCATCGTTTGGACCTTTATAGCTAAAGTTATAGCCGTTTGAGTGCAGAGAGGTCAGGCTGGTCAGCTTAGCAATTTCTCCAACTTATTGTATTCCTTCCATTTTTGCATGCTTCCTTTTCATCCTCTGAGCCATTCCTGCCCTGTAATCTCTGAAATCACTTAACACACATATCAAGGCATCTAATGGTGATAAAAGAGGATTAATAATTAACAATCTAAAGCTCAAAGAAGCATGTTTTCAATCAAAGCACATAATTAGGAAGGGAAATGTAAAACCATGCAAATAGTATGAATAAGTGGGTAAAGAGTAGATAAAAACCACTCAATTGAGCACAAGATAAACCATAAAATAGTGGTTTATCAGAGGCTTAGTGAATTCTAGATTCCCTGCCTTCTGCGCTGGCGTTTGAACGCCCAGGGTCTGCTCTCTGGCTGGTGTTCAACTTTAATAACACTTCATCCATAGTGTTCTATTTTCATTGTTGAACAAATCTGTCTCTGTTCTTATTGTTGCATATGATCACGACTCTAAAATAACTGAAAGAAAAATAAAATAAAAGATAATAGAAATAAATAATTAATTAAGGTTGGGTTGCCTCCCAACAAGCGCTTCTGTAACATCATTAGCTTGACGGTTAGCTCCTAACGGAGGTGAGTATGGGCTCAGAGTTTTGTCCTGTACAGTGAACTTTCTTCCTGTCTTTTCATGAATGAGCTCCACATGCTCTAAACACAGGATACGACTCACTGTATGTGGTAAGACTGGCTTCTTAGTGAAGACAACTCTCATGCCAGGTGAGAGGCTGACGTGGCGGAAATTGGCGGACTAAGAAATTAATGTAAGAGATACGTTGCGAGTACAGTTCTTAACCAACAAAAATCCGCTTATCAATTTAGAAGGGTTGTCACAAAATTAGAATTAAAATACTGGGAGTATGAATCCCAGGTCGTCTCCCAACGAGTTGCAGAAAGGTGTGCTATTTTATTAATCAGATGTTTTCAAAAATGTCTTGACCGGGAGTAGATTAGTCAGAAAGTCTATCCTTGTTGGAGTTCTCCCAAGATTAATTGATAATTGAAGGTTGTTCTGTTTAGTTATCCTTTACCAGGTAGAGGAAAGTCAAGCAAGTTGGAAGTCTGTTTCTATTCACAAGTTCTAATCCTCTCCCTTGGGAAGGATTAGTGTCAGTGACTAAAGGGCGATCCAACAATAAACCCAATTACGATTTTACTCTTGAGCATTCCAACTCAAGGTTCTCCTTTGAATCAACTCCCAATCAAGTTATGGAACTACTCGCTCATTATGAATGTAAACTTCACAAAATAAGAAAGGGAATTAAAGGAAGACATGATAAATAATAATCCAAAAGACCAATTAAAAATAAAAATAGTTCTTGTATTAATAAATTCTAAAAATAAACCAATAGTAATTCTGAACAAATTAAGGATATGAAAGAGTAAGTGACAAGTAATGAAAACAAACTAGAATGATGAAGTCTTGGCGGAGGTAATAACTCTTCTCAATATCCCAATCCAAAAAGCAATAAAAACAAAATCCTAAGAACTATGAATGTGTAGAGAGAAAACCTAGAGGAGGAATAAAATCAGATCTAAAAACTAAAAATCATGCGGAATGAATTGCCTCCTCCATCTCTGCATGTTTCCTGGCTCTAATCTGCTTTTCTAGGCCAAAAACTGGGTCAAAACATGGCCCAAAATTGCCCCCAGCGAATTCTGTAATTCTGCAGATCGCGCACGTCACGCGATCGCGTCATCCACGCGTTCGCGTCATCCAGCGTTTTGCCTTACCATGTGTGCGTGTCGTCCACGCATTCGGGTCATCCGTGCAGTTTCCAATCCATGCGTTCGCATCAGGCACGCGAGCGCGTCACTACGATTTCTCCGTTTCGCGCGGTCGCGTGAGTCATGCATCCGCGTCACTTCTCGCTGGTCATCTCCTTAATTTCTTGTGTTCCTTCCATTTTTGCAAGCCTCATCTCCAATTTCTAAGTCATTCATGCCCTATAAAGCCTGAAACACTTAACACAGGGATCACGACATTGAATGGAATAAAGGAAAATTAAAATACATAATTAAAAGTCTCTAGGAAGCAAGTTTTCAACCATGGAGTAATTTTGGAAAGGAATTGTAAATACATGCTAATCATATGAATAAATGGGTAAAGATTTGATAAAACCACACAATTAAACACAATATAAACCATAAAATAATGGTTTATCAACCTCCCCACACTTAAACATTAGCATGTCCTCATGCTTAGTTGAAGGAGATAAAATAAATGAGTAGGAACATGTAAAGCTTATGCAATGCAATGCAACCTATACATATGAATGCAACTATATGATTCTTGTCCACTTGGTTAAAAGTAAATAAGCTCTTCAAGACAATCACAAATCAAATTCCACTAATTCAATTCTTATACAGTAAGAACAGATAAAAATGCAAGAAGGTCGCTCATGAAAGCAGGGAACATAGAATTTAAGCATTGAACCCTCACTGATGATGTATGTGCACTCTAGTCTTTCAAGTGTATAGGGTGATCACTCTACTCTTCTCTAATCATGCTTTCTAAAATTTGTTCTACACCTAACCAATCAACAATATTTTAATGTACGAATGCAAACATCATGAGGTCTTTTCAAGGTTGTAATGGGGCTAAGGTAAAGGTAGGGGTATATATATGGCTAAGTAAGCTTATAAATTGAATCTTTAATTAACCTAAGCTTTCACCTAACACACAAATATATATTCTATATAACTTAAATTTCATACCTAGCTACCCAAAATTTCCCTTTCATATTCCATACTCATGTATCAACTTTATTTTAATTTTATCATATCTGCATTGATCTTTGAATTTTAACTTAGCATTGGGGTAATTTTGTCCCTTTATTTATTTATTAAATGTTTTTTTTTTCAAATAAAAATAAACATAGCTTATCAATGCACATAGATTTTCAATTTCTATGGTTTCACATGAGTAGGTACCCAAATTCCCATTATATTATCATGACATATTCCCTTATTACCTTTTGTTCCCACAATCTTCCCATACTCAATTAACACACAATTCTATCTCAAGCTAACCAAAGATTCAATTGGGATATATAATTATTTTTCCGCTTAAGGTTAGTAATGTGGTAAAATGCAGAACAAATGGGATTTAAAGGCTCAAAGTGGCTAACAAAGGTAACTTAAGGGGTAGGCTTAATTGGGATAAGTGAGCTAAACAAATAATGGCCTCAATCATATGCAAGCATATAAATATATTAAACATTGGACATATAGGATGAAACAAAATATAGATTACAATCATAGAGAAGTAAACACACAAGAATAAAATATTTATGGTTAAATAAGGTAACCATGTAACTAAGCTCAAAGTCTCACAGGTTGTGTGTTCTTTAGCTCAAAAACCATGTTCCAATTACAACTTCAAACAAATTTAACATAAAAGTTTTGATTAAAATTAGTGAAATTTTGTTCTAACAAAAATAGGGTCTTAGAAGAAACTTATTATCTTTTCAATCAAGTGGAACATGCATGCAACTAACCTATTACTATGCAATTTATCCTATTCTACAAAAGAAAAACTAACTAAATATCCTATTTTATTGGTGTTAAGGAAGGGAAATTACCTCCGGAAGTCAAGTACTGACCGACCTCCCCACACTTAAGGCTTTGCACCGTCCTCGGTGCCATCTGTCAGAAATAAAGGTGGGCTGGTAGCAGTATCTCCCCAGTCGGGACCGTCATGGCTCCCTATGCTGGTAAAGAAAGTGGAGTCTGGGGTGTCTGGATCTTTGTATTTTCTCATAAGTAGCTCCTTGAGGTATGTGAATCAGCGCTTGTTATAGCGCTCTCTTAGCTTTGCTTTGTGTTCCTACCGATCCAACCTTTCAAGTATCTGATGGAGTAGTTGATTTGTTGTAGGTGCTTGTGGTGTTGAAGGAGGAATGTCTTCAGCCGGTTCAGTAGGTTGGCTTGTAGTGGCTGCTGGAGGTCTGATATGTTTCCCGTTAGGGACGTATTGATCATCCCGTGGAAGCATGGTGGTATGCGAAATTGCTACTCAGGTTGTGAATTGTTGTTCGAAATTGATTCCCTGGCAATGGCACCAAAAACGGATGCACAGAACCATGGTCTAAACATATTTTCACAACTTCGCATAACTAACCAGCAAGTGCACTGGGTCGTCCAAGTAATACCTTACGTGAGTAAGGGTCAAATCCTACGGAGATTGTCGGTATGAAGCAAGCTATGGTCACCTTGTAAATCTCAGTCAGGCGGATATCAAATGGTTATGGAGTTTTCAAAAATAATTAATAGAATAGGGATAGAAATACTTATGTAATTCATTGGTGAGAATTTCAGATAAGCGAATGGAGATGCTTTCGTTCCTCTGAACCTCTGCTTTCCTGCTATCTTCATCCAATCAGTCTTACTCCTCAAGATTCTGGTTAGGAGATCTAAGAGATACTCATTCAGTCGAAGGTAGAACGGAAGTGGTTGTCAGGCACGCGTTCATAGGGAATGATGATGATTGTCACATTCATCACATTCAGATTGAAGTAAGAATGAATATCTTGGAAGCGAAACAAGATGAATTGAATAGAAAATAGTAGTACTTTACATTAATCTTTGAGGAACAGCAGAGCTCCACACCTTAATCTATGGAGTGTAGAAACTCTACCGTTAAAAATACATAAGTGAAAGTCCAGGCATGGCCGAGAGGCCAGCCCTCAAACGTGATCTAAGATAGCATACAACTGATCAAAGATACCTAATACAATAGTAAAAGGTCATATTTATAATAAACTAGCTACTAGGGTTTACAGAAGTAAGTAATTGATGCATAAATCCACTTCCAGGGCCCACTTGGTGTGTGGTTGGGCTGAGATTTGAGTGTTGCACATGTAGAGGTCCTTCTTGGAGTTGAACGCCAGATTTTGTGCCAGTTTGGGCGTTCAACTCTGGTTTTGGATCCTTTTCTGGCGCTGGACGCCAGAATTGGGCAGAGAGCTGGCGTTGAACGGCAGTTTGCATCATCTAAACTTGGCCAAAGTATGGACTATTATATATTGCTGGAAAGCCCTGGATGTATACTTTCCAACGCAATTAGAAGCGCGCCATTTTGAGTTCTGTAGCTCCAGAAAATCCATTTTGAGTGCAGGGAGGTCAGAATCCAACAGCATCAGCAGTCCTTCTTCAACCTCTGAATCTGATTTTTGCTCAAGTCCCTCAATTTCAGCCAGAAAATACCTGAAATCATAGAAAAACACACAAACTCATAGTAAAGTCTAGAAATGTGAATTTAACATAAAAACTAATGAAAACATCCCTAAAAGTATCTAGATCCTACTAAAAACATACTAAAAACAATGCCAAAAAGCGTATAAATTATCCGCTCATCACATGGCTTTGGTGTCCCCAGCTCTGTAGGAGACTCTGGCTACTGAGACGAGATCTGAAACCAAGGCGGGAAAAGGTAAGTTGCCTGCAATATGTACGTGTCCCATTTCATTCTGGATGTGTCTTGGTAGGTTTAGAGGCTGGTCTGTAAAGATGCACCATAGTAAAACAGCCATGTCTGCAGTGAAGGAGGACTCGTGGGTGCTCGGAAAGACATAATGGGACATGATCTGTACCCATACGCGAGCCTTCAAGGTAAGTGCAGAAGCCGATATTTCCTTTGGTCGGGAACGATGGTATCCGTAGATCCATCTGCTGCCAGGTTGTGCGATAACTCTGAGAACGGCGTCCCAGTCGAATTGGTATGTCTGGCGCTTGAGTGAAGCTTCTTGAATTGCGTCCAGTCCTTCTGGAGTAGGGGAAAGATCTAAAGCTCGCTGAATGGCCTCTTCTGTAATGGGGACTTGCTTCTGATGGACATAGACAGACTGCAGGGTTGGCAGGTGGAAATTAGAGTAGAACTTGACTACCCAAGAAAGATTAACCTGCCGTGGCTGTCTCTGTAGGAATCCCATTGTCGTCGCTCAATTCGCGGCTCAACAAATTCAGCAATACGGGTCGGGAGGATAAGAAGGTATTCGTTGTTGTAACTCCTTTCTGCCAGTATGGGGAACATCTGCTCACAGTAGCGGTTGGTAAATCGCGCATTGTCCTTTGCTGGGAAGGCTTTCTCTTTTTCATTAACCTTTATAATCCTCTTAATTCTTTTTGTTGATGGATTAACTGCAGTTGAAGATGGCTCTGCCACTAATGCTCTTTTTGTTCCTCTCCTCGCTGTTGATTTGGGAGTAGCTTTCTCCTTGCCTTTCTTGGTGGCCATCCTAAAAGAAAGAAAAGGGAAAGTATGTTAAAATGTCAAGGGTTAAAGCAAGGAAGAGAACGGGAAAGGTGGTAATCAATGCACATTAAAGATAAATGATGTTAACACATGGTCATGACTACATGTGAAAAATCATCAATGGAAATATAGCAAGTGCATATGATGACAATTAAATGAAAGGTGTTTATTGGCATGCCGGCAAAGGCATGAGTAGTATAGATCAAGCATTCAATGTTCAAGTTAGATTACCAAGCCTTTCAAACTAATAACCTGTTTGTAATAACAATTATATTTAAATAATATAATATAAAAAGGGTTTTGTGAAAAGCAAGCATTTGGAGTAGTAGAATAAAAGAAATCTTAAAAATAGTGCACAATGCCATACGGGCATTTTCACAAACACATAGCATGCATGGTGAATAAGCTATTGAAAGTATTAAATTGAACATGCAAGCAACCCTTAAAAATTAATATATAATTGCCAAACAATTCCTTAACAATCCTCAAGCAAATCATAAGAAATAATAATGACCCAAATAAATTTCCAACACCAACTAAAAGAAAAAGAAAGAAAAAGAAAACATGGATAATAAGAGTAAAAAGAAGAAGAAAAGAAAAAGAAAACATAAAAAACTATAAGAAGAACAGAAAAGTAAGGAGGAAAGAAGAAAAATAAAAACCTTGATAATAGTGGTGAGAGAGACAAAGTATAAAGTGAGAAAGAAGGAAGAAGGAAGAAAGGGGAACAAAGAAATTAGGAGGGAAAAGAAAAACTAGGATTTGGGGAAGAGAAAGAAAAGATATTTTGGCAGATATGGATATGTTGTGCGGCGCAAGCGACGCGGACGCGTGGGGTACGCATTCGCGCAAATGGCGCTTAGATGAAATGACGCGGACGCGTCGGTCACGCGGACGTGTGACTCGTTTGGTGCTACTGGCGCGAGGACAGCTTTGCGTTCGCACAACTCTCTGTTCGAAACTCATTGTTGCCAAATTCCATGGTGATGCGTTCGCGTGGTGGACGCGATCGCGTCAATGGCCAAGAATGGAAGACGACGCAGACGCGTGGAGCACGCAGACACGTGGGGCACGCATTCGCGTGGTAGGGCTTGTGCGTCTAGCGCCAGTCTAGCCCCACTCTTTCACAACTGGCTGCCATGCACCCTTTCTTACGTCGATTTTCAGAGCACGCGTTCGCGTGCTTGACGCAGACGCGTGGGTGGCATTTTTTCCACATGACGCGGACGCATCAATGATGCGGTCGCGTGGGTCAAATTGTGCCAAAGGCACGCCTCCAGCCACGCTCTCGCGTGACTTTCTGTTAAGTTTGCTTTTCTTCCCAGGGCCAATACGACGCGGACGCGTCGGTGACGCTGTCACGTCGCATGCCGCTTTCCTACTCTCTCTTCGCTTCTTTTTTTTTTAATTATGCAATATGCAAATGCAGATGCAAACTATAGTCACAAGTACTAAGAAGAGTTATTGAGAAAGGAAATAAAGAAATAAAAGAAAGGAGTGATCATACCATGGTGGGTTGTCTCCCACCTAGCACTTTGGTTTAACGTCCTTAAGTTGGACGCTCCACTAGCTCAGTCTTCTGCTGTTGGTGGATCCTCCAAGGGGAAGATTTCTAACTCCTTGTTCTTCGTCGCCTTCTCACCATGATATAGCTTTAAGCAATGTCCATTAACTTTGATGAATTCAGAGCTTGAAGGATGACTCAGGTGGAAAACTCCGTATGGCTCTGCCTTCTCTACTTTATATGGACCTTCCCATCTTGATCTCAACTTACCTGGTATGAGCCTCAGTCTAGAGTTGTAAAGGAGGACTAAGTCCCCAGGTTGGAACTCTCTCCTCGTGATGTGCTTATCATGCACAGCCTTCATCTTTTCCTTGTACAGTCTTGAGTTCTCATAAGCTTCTAGGCGAAGGCTTTCTAATTCTTGCAGTTGTAACTTCCTTTCAGCTCCGGCTTTCTCAAATCCCATGTTGCACTCCTTCACTGCCCAAAAGGCTTTGTGCTCTACCTCAACTGGGAGGTGACAGGCTTTTCCATAAACTAAGCGGAAGGGACTCATCCCAATGAGTGTTTTGTATGCTGTTCTGTATGCCCAGAGTGCATCTTGTAGCCTGGTGCTCCAGTCTCTTCTATGAGGTTTGACTATCTTCTGCAATATACTGGTGCTCCAGTCTGTTCTGTCTGCACTCTAGTTGTCAAAAGCTCTCCATGCTCATTTCTTACTGTTGTGATTCCAGACTTCTTGGGCACCACTTGTACTGGACTGACCCATTCGCTATCTGAGATAGGGTAAATGATATCTGCTTCAAGTAGCCTAGTTACTTCTTTCTTGATAACTTCTAAGATGGTGGGATTCAATCTTCTTTGAGGTTGACGGATAGGCTTTTCTCCCTCTTCTAGGAATATTCTGTGCTCACAAACTTGAGGGTTGATGCCTACTATATCCGCTAGGCTCCATCCAATTGCTTTCTTATGTTTTCTCAGCACACTGAGTAGCTGTTCTTCTTGTTGAGAAGTGAGCTCCCTTGCAATGATAACTGGAAACTTCTGCTTGTCCTCAAGGTAAGCATACTTGAGGTGTGGAGGGAGGGGCTTTAATTCTAATTTCTGCTCATGGCCAGGCTCTGGATCATCCGGAGCTGGTGATAATGGTGAAGTGCTCTCATTGTCCTCTGAGAATGTCCCCACACTTGGACCTTGTCCTGTGTACTTCTCTTCTAATTCCTCCTGGCAAATTTCAGCCACGATTTCATCTATGATGTCACACTGGGAGATAGAATGATCATCCGGAGGGTGCTTCATAGCTTCATTTAAAATGAATTTCACTATTCTGCCATCTATTTCAAAAGAATAAGTTCCTGAAAATGCGTCCAGCTTGAACTTTGAAGTCTTCAGGAATGGTCTTCCAAGCAGGATGGATGATGGCCTTCCTGAGTCATTAGGAGGCATTTCCAGGATATAGAAGTCAATGGGAAATGTGAGTCCCTTAATGCTTACTAATACATCTTCAGCAATTCCAACCACTGTAATAATGCTTTTATCTGCTAACACAAAACGAGCTGCCGACCTTTTTAAGGGAGGGAGCCTCAAAGTATCATATATAGACAAAGGCATTATACTAACACACGCTCCTAAATCAAACATGCAGTCAACAAATATCACACCTCCAATAGTACAATTAACCATACATGGACTTGGATCACTACACTTTTCAGGTATACCTCCCATTAAAGCAGATATAGAACTACCTAAAGGAATAGTTTCTAATTCATTAATTTTGTCTTTATGTATACATAAATCTTTTAGAAACTTTGCATATTTAGGTACCTGCTGAATAACATCAACAAGGGGAACAGTTACCTCAACCTTTTTGAATATTTCTACCATTTTGGGATCAAGTTCCATCTGCTTCCTGGGCTTCCTTGCAATTTGTGGAAATGCAATAGGAAGGGCATTTTCTGCAGTGTCTGCAACCTTTGGTGCTTCTTCCTGTGGTTGAGCTTCTTCTTCTTCAACCATGTCTTGTATGTCCTCTTCTTCTTCAGCATCTTCTACTTCCACCACCTCTTCAGCTGAGGTGTGTTCTGGTGGGTTTGGCTCCTCCTGATTCCTCTCTTGCAGTGTGGTTCCGGACCTTAGGGTGATGGCATTGAAAGCCACCCTTTGGATTGGGTAAGGGTTGAGAAGGAATTCTACTGGAGCTTGCATGTTGAGTGTTTGAAGTATTGGATGATCCCATCTGAGAGATGAGAGCTTGTATAGCAAATGTTAGACCGTTAAGTGAACTTTCCATGTTCTTTTGTCCTTGCGCAATGGATTGAAACATCTCGTCATTCGGAGAGGAATTAGAATAAGTGATCTGAGGCACTTGTTGTTGGTTGTGCTATGGTCCTTGGGATTGTCTCAGGTGAGGTGCTCTATAAGGCTGGTTCTGGTTCTGCTGCCTGTTGTTGTTATTATTCCACCTCTGATTTCCCTGATTGTCTCTGCCTCTTCTGTTATTGTTGTCCCTCCAGCCCTGGTTAGAATTATCTCTCCAACCTTGATTGGAATTGTCCTGCCATCCATGGTTGTAGCTGCCACCTTGATTGCATCCTTGATTGGGGCGGTCATAGAAGTTATGAGTGGCTGCCACAGTGTTGTCTTCCTGCTGGAGCTGCGGACATTCATCAGTATAATGACTATAATCAGCACAGATCCCGCATACTCTTTGTGGAACCAACTGTTGGCTTTGCTGTGGTGGAGAGGGCTGAGCTTGCTAAGCTTGTTGTTAACTCAACTGCATCCTGGACCTTGTTCTTACGTATTTTCAACGGTAGAGTTTCTACACACCATAGATTAAGGTGTGGAGCTCTGCTGTTCCTCATGAATTAATGCAAAGTACTATTGTTTTTCTATTCAATTCAAGCCTATTTCTTATCTAAGATATACACTTGTTCTTCAACCTGAGAAAGGTGATGATCCGTGACACTCATCATCATTCTCACCCATGAACGTGTGCCTAACAACCACCTCCGTTCTACTTGCAATCGCTTAAGTGCATATCTCTTAGCCTTCTGGTTCATGACGTATGGTTACCTCGCCTGACAACAGAGCCTTCCATTCCATGAGAACACAGTCTTCGTGGTATAGGCTAGAATTATTGGTGGCCATTCTTGAGATCCGGAAAGTCTAAACCTTGTCTGTGGTATTCCGAGTAGGATCCGAGAAGGGATGGCTGTGACGAGCTTCAAACTCGCGAGTTCTGGGCGTAGTGACAGACGCAAAAGGATGACTAAATCCTATTCCAGTATGATCGAGAACCGACAGATGAATAGCCGTGCGGTGACAGCGCATTTTGGACCATTTTCACTGAGAGGACGGGATGTAGCCATTGACAACGGTGATGCCCTGCATAAGCTTGCCATGGAAGGGTGTAGGAATGATTGGATGAAGACAGCAGGAAAGCAGAGGTTCAGGAGGAACGAAAGCATCTCTATACACTTATCTGAAATTCTCACCAATGAATTACATAAGTATCTCTATCCTAGTTTATATCTTAATTATGTTTTAATTATCAATTCTCTATAACCATCTAAATCCACCTGACTGAGATTTACAAGGTGACCATAGCTTGCTTCAAGCCGACAATCTCTGTGGGATCGACCCTTACTCACGTAAGGTATTACTTGGACGACCCAGTGCACTTGCTGGTTAGTTGTGCGAAGTTGTGACAAAGTGTGATTCACGTTTGAGAGCGCCAAGTCTTTGGCGCCATTGTTGATGATCGCAATTTCGTGCACCAAAAACCAAAATTCTTACCCTCATGAGTTTGATTGTCAACCTTCATCACCTCAATCTTCATCTTCATATATGGATCAAGCCACACAAGAAGTACTTTTCATGCTCATTCAAGAACAACAAGAGTTTCGGAGAAAGCAAGAACAAGTCATGTCTACCTTAGCAAAAGCTTTATGTCATTTAGCTTCATTGCGTTCATGCCAGAAGCAAGAAATTCTAGTGGATGAATGTATGGGACCAAGTGAAAAGTGTGGAGTGAAAGAAGAATTGCAAAATCGAGAAGAAGACGTCAAGTCACAACATGAAGTGCAAAAGGAGATAAATGAAGAGTGGGTAGGAATTGATCAAGAGGATTCCATCATTCAAGATTTTTTGTCCAACTTGGGTAATTCCTTCTATGACC
>NC_029794.2:52823595-52842295 GCF_000816755.2 Arachis ipaensis
TTCAAACTCGCGAGTTCTGGGCGTAGTGACAGACGCAAAAGGATGACTAAATCCTATTCCAGTATGATCGAGAACCGACAGATGAATAGCCGTGCGGTGACAGCGCATTTTGGACCATTTTCACTGAGAGGACGGGATGTAGCCATTGACAACGGTGATGCCCTGCATAAGCTTGCCATGGAAGGGTGTAGGAATGATTGGATGAAGACAACAGGAAAGCAGAGGTTCAGGAGGAACGAAAGCATCTCTATACACTTATCTGAAATTCTCACCAATGAATTACATAAGTATCTCTATCCTAGTTTATATCTTAATTATGTTTTAATTATCAATTCTCTATAACCATCTAAATCCACCTGACTGAGATTTACAAGGTGACCATAGCTTGCTTCAAGCCGACAATCTCTGTGGGATCGACCCTTACTCACGTAAGGTATTACTTGGACGACCCAGTGCACTTGCTGGTTAGTTGTGCGAAGTTGTGACAAAGTGTGATTCACGTTTGAGAGCGCCAAGTCTTTGGCGCCATTGTTGATGATCGCAATTTCGTGCACCAAAAACCAAAATTCTTACCCTCATGAGTTTGATTGTCAACCTTCATCACCTCAATCTTCATCTTCATATATGGATCAAGCCACACAAGAAGTACTTTTCATGCTCATTCAAGAACAACAAGAGTTTCGGAGAAAGCAAGAACAAGTCATGTCTACCTTAGCAAAAGCTTTATGTCATTTAGCTTCATTGCGTTCATGCCAGAAGCAAGAAATTCTAGTGGATGAATGTATGGGACCAAGTGAAAAGTGTGGAGTGAAAGAAGAATTGCAAAATCGAGAAGAAGACGTCAAGTCACAACATGAAGTGCAAAAGGAGATAAATGAAGAGTGGGTAGGAATTGATCAAGAGGATTCCATCATTCAAGATTTTTTGTCCAACTTGGGTAATTCCTTCTATGACCTTTATGAACCTCCATTATCAAGTTTGGAAGGAGATATTGATGTGGACTTCACACAACCTCCAATTTTTTACTTCAGTGATGATGAAGAAGATTCAAAAGAGGTTGAGGAAGATGGTAGTTGCCAAGAAGTGACGATAGTTGTGCAAGAGCGAATTGAGCGGGTGGAGGCTTCTCCAACAAGATTTCTAGCCCCACATCAATATGCAATTTTAGAAACAGACGGTCAACTTCAAATCTTTCTTGGAGTAGTAGATGGTAAAGAGAAGAATGTTGATTGGCCAAGAAACGGGATGTTCAACCAAGGAGCCAACTTAACATTCAGAGCTCAATTATGGTGCAAGAGTCAATGTAGTGGATTCTGAGGAGTGCAGAAGCATATCAATAGTGATAGAGGAATTCAAGTATGGGATCCGGGCATATATTTCAAGAATCAATACTTAAGGATCCTAGTTGCTAGCTTGAAGTCTCTTAAGAGTTTGATGCAACTCATTTGGGACCCCAGAGGTCGAATCAATAGCAAACTTGGTTGGAGATTCAAGGAGGAGTGGAAGCATAAGCTGCCCTAACAAGGATCTCCTCACCAAGTCCAACTTAGGACTATAAACCAAAGTGCTAGGTGGGAGACACCCCACCATGGTAATATCCTTCTAACTTTCTCTCTTTTACCTTTTGTTTCAGGAATAATTGACTATTTTTCTTGGTTGGTTGGATTTATTTTCATGTTTGTTAAGTAATCTTAGTGAAATAATGTGTTTTTGGGAGTTTTGTGATGTTTTGGGACTTGAAAACCTGTTTTAGATGTCAAGACTGATCACTTAGAGGCAAAATTTTTGTTGCAGGAACAAAGACCTGTGCGTACGCACAGCCCTGTGCGTCCGCACAGCCCTGTGCGTCCGCACAGTTCCCCTGTTTTTCAGTTCTTGTGTGTGCGCACAGCTACGTGCGCACGTACACCCTTAAATACTCCCTCTGTTCGTAGCACGCGCAAGGCTGGTGCACGTGCACACCACCTTCTTTTCTCCTTAGGTGCGTCTGCACGCACGCCAAAAAAAAATAACACACCTGTGCGAGCGCATAGCACCGGTGCACCCGCACAGACCTTGGCGACCCCTCTGGTCGCAGCGCACGCACAGGCTGTGCGTGTGCACCAACCCCCTTCCCTCTTCTGTTCGCTCGCACACTGATAAACCCCAATTTTGTGGTTTATATTGTGTAGAATTTGGGGGTTTTGTCAATATTTCTCACACTTATTCACAAGAAATGCATGGTTTTGTGTTCACTTCCTAATATTGCTCTATGATGAAAAACATGCTTATTTTGCCTTAAAATTGCCATATTTTAATCCTCTTCTATTGCCATTCAATGTCGTGATGTATTTGTTGAGTGATTTCAGGAATTATTGGGTAGGAATGGCCTAGAAGAGAGAAAGAAAGCATGTACAAAAGGGAGGAACATGAAGATTTGAATTTTGGGAAAAGCAGCATTGGTGCGCACGCGCACTCTACACGCACGCGTGGATGAGGATGGCTGGAAGTGGCGCGCAAGGATGGACGCCTCCATGCGGATCAGAAGATTCCTATCGATGTGCACGCGCACTTGGCGCGCACGCGTGGATCACAAAAGCAATCGGCGCGCACGCACGCATGGCGCGTACGCGCGGGAAGCTGCACGTGACCTCATTAAAGGAAATCGTGCCTCGCGATTTCTGAGGCTCATCAGGCCCAATTTCAAGCTATTTCTGCATGAAAAAGACCCAAGGATGCTAGGGGGAAAGGGGGGATCAATCATTTTACACTAAGACATAATTTTAGCTAGTTTTTGGTTCTTTGTTCTTCTAGAGAGAGAAACTCTTGTTCCTATCTAGATCTAGTTTTAATTTGATCTTCTCTTGTTGAATTGTGAATTGGATCTTGTTAATTACTAGTTTTAATTGTTCAATTTGAATTCCTTAGTATAATTTTGCTTAAATCTTGTGATGGTTTTATGAATTCTTATCAATTGTCATTTTATACCCATTTCATGAATGTTGTGAATCTTGACTTGTTGATGTTACATTGATGATTTCTATGATTAATTATGTTGTTTGGATGATTGTATGTTGATAATTGTTAGTGGGTACTTGTTGATTTCAATATAATTGCTATTTTGAACATGTCTTTTGTTAATGCTTACCATGTGTTTGATGAATTGTTTACTTTGATTATGGAGTAGTTCTCTTTACTCTTGGCCTAGGCTAAGGGAATTGGGTAAACTTGAGTCATTGGGTCTAATGGATTTGATGATTTGGGAGCCCTTAGTGGTCAATTTGATAGCCATTGACGCTAACCTTCTACTAAGTCAATTAGTAGTGAAGTTAGAACTTATGGGTTGATGTTGACCAAACCATTTGACATACTTCAAGTATAGAAGTAGACTTAATAAGTTTGGTTCCTTATAATTGTCAAGATATGGTTATTAGACAAGGATGGTGACCCCAATTCCCATGCCTAGCCAAGAGTTGCTTTTATCATTCCTATTTAAAAATCCAAATTCTTAAGTACTTGTTTTAGTTATAGTTACTTGTTTAGTTTAGAATAGAATCATATTGGATGTTATTTTGTTAGCTTGGAATTGCTCATATTTTGCTTAGTTAATTGAATTAGTTTCTTGCATTATAAGATTGCTTGCTTGTTAAGATTCCCATTTATTTTCTTGCTCATGACTCACAACCCCGGATTTCTAACCAATGTTGAAGCACGTGTTTGCCCATTCCTTGTGAGACGACCCGAGGTTTGAATACTTCGGTTATTTTTATTGGGGTTGAACTTGTGACAACCAAATCCCTCTTCTAAATTTGATACCCAAGGCTTGTTGTTGGTTTGGACTATACTAACAACGGAGTTATTTTGTGGGATTTCGAACCGTTATACATCCTTGGGCACCATCAAATTTTTGGCGTCGTTGCCGGGGAATGGTTGCAACATATGCCTTGATATTGGTTATGTGAATATGTGAATATTGTAGATAGCTTAATTACTTTCAATACTTAGATATAGTTTAGATTTCTTTTATATTTGTGCTATGACTCTCAAGTTTGATGACTCGGTCTCAACCGAATTCTAGCTTAGTCGATTTTGATCCCGAAATTGAAAGAACTTTGTTACATACTCGGCAAGCTAGACGGCGGTTGGATTATACGGCTAGTACTTCGGCCTCTCTTGAGGAACATACCGAATCACTAGGCGATACCGAGAGTGACTTGGAGTCCGCTACTTCCTATTCTTCTGTTGGCACTAATAACACGTCTTTACATCCTACAAGTGAGCCACACATGGCGGAGCCACGACGGATCACTTTGCATGAGCAAGGAGCTCCGGATATCATACTTCAAATGTTGCAAGTAAGGTATCCTAACCTTGATCCAAACTTTGAATTGAAGAGTAGCATGATACATCTACTTCCTAAATATCATGGGTTGCCGGGTCAAGACCCCATCCGACATTTAAGAGATTTTCAATTTGCTTGTTCTACGGCTCGAAGGCATGGAGCCGATGAGGTGGCTATCATGGTTTTTGCCTTCCCTTTCTCTCTTGAAGGGAAAGCAAAGACATGGTTTTATTCGCTACCAGATAAGATTGTGACTAATTGGGATTTCTTGAAAAGAGAGTTTCTAGATAAATTCTTCCCACCGGAGAAGACCGACTACATCCGGAAGGAGATTTCGGGCACAATGCAAAGAGACCAAGAGAGTTTGTATGAGTATTGGTCTCGGTTCAAGAGGCTATTGGAATCTTGTCCGCATCATGGAATGAATACTCACTTGCTCATTAGCTACTTCACCGGAGGTCTTTGTGTGGAAGATAGAAGATTACTTACTGCTTCTAACGGTGGTTCCCTTTCGAAAAACAAGACGGAGGGAGAAGCTTGGAATTTGATAAAGAATGTTGCCAAGGCTACACAACACACAAGGGTGAGAAGCAATCATCTCAAGGGTGTGGTAGAACCATCCCCTTCCGAATCAAGTCTAACCAAAGCACTTGGAGATATGACTACCATCCTTACCCAAATACAAAAGGATCAAAAGGAATATTACTCCATCCAAGCCGTCCAAGCCCCACCTCCGATTGCTCAACTTGAAGGCCCTCCTAGGATTTGTGGTTTGTGCTCTAGCACCACACATTACACCGATAAATGGCATCAAATTCAAGAGGAACATGCTCTTGTAGTAGCCAATGTGAATTACAACAACCGTCCACCTTATCCTTCTCAAAGCCAAAACAATTACCATCAAGGTGGTAATCAACATCAAGGGTGGAGAGATAATGCACAAGGAAGCAATCAAAACCAAAGATGGAACAACTCTTCTTCTCACCACAACAATAACCAACCCTCATCCCAATACCACCATAACAACACCAACTACCAAGCCAACCAAGGCCACTGATGAGCGGATAATTTATACGCTTTTTGGCATTGTTTTTAGTATATTTTTAGTAGAATCTAGTTACTTTTAGGGATGTTTTCATCAGTTTTTATGTTAAATTCACATTTCTAGACTTTACTATGAGTTTGTGTGTTTTTCTGTGATTTCAGGTATTTTCTGGCTGAAATTGAGGGACTTGAGCAAAAATCAGATTCAGAGGTTGAAGAAGGACTGCTGATGCTGTTGGATTCTGACCTCCCTGCACTCAAAGTGGATTTTCTGGAGCTACAGAACTCAAAATGGCGCGCTTCCAATTGCGTTGGAAAGTAGACATCCAGGGCTTTCCAGCAATATATAATAGTCCATACTTTGACCGCGTTTAGATGACGTAAAAAGGCGTTGAACGCCAGTTCTACGCTGCTGTCTGGAGTTAAACGCCAGAAACACGTCACAAGCCAGAGTTGAACGCCAGAAACACGTTACAAACTGGCGTTCAACTCCAGAAAGAGCCTCTGCACGTGTAACATTCAAGCTCAGCCCAAGCACACACCAATTGGGCCCCGGAAGTGGATTTATGCATCAATTACTTACTTTTGTAAACCCTAGTAACTAGTTTAGTATAAATAGGACTTTTTACTATTGTATTAGACATCTTATGATCTTCGGATCATCTTTGATCACGTTTTGGGGGCCGGCCATTCGGCCATGCCTAGACCTTTCACTTATGTATTTTCAACGGTAGAGTTTCTACACTCCATAGATTAAGGTGTGGAGCTCTGTTGTTCCTCAAGGATTAATGCAAAGTACTACTATTTTTCCATTCAATTCAACTTATTCCGCTTCTAAGATATTCATTCGCACTTCAACCTGAATGTGATGAACTGACAACGGTGATGTCCTTACATAAAGCCAGCCATGGAAGGGAGTAGGATTGATTGGATGAAGACAGCAGGAAAGCAGAGGTTCAGAGGAACGAAAGCATCTCTATGCGCTTATCTGAAATTCTCACCAATGATTTACATAAGTATTTCTATCCTTATTTTATTATCTATTTTGGAAAACTCCATAACTATTTTATATCCGCCTGACTGAGATTTACAAGGTGACCATAGCTTGCTTCATACCAACAATCTCCGTGGGATCGACCCTTACTCACATAAGGTTTATTACTTGGACGACCCAATGCACTTGCTGGTTAGTTGTATCGAAGTTGTGAATGAAAAACAATTATTAAGACGTGCGTACAGAGTTTTTGACGCCGTTGCCTGAGATCACAATTTCGTGCACCAGCCACCCCAACCAAAACCAAAATAACTACACCAAGTACCAAGCTCCACACCATAGACAACAACCTAACCAAACTCCTCCATTTTCCAACAATCAAGTTGATGAGCTTAGAGCCGCCATGGAGAAGCGAGATGAGAGTAACAAGGCTCAATTTGATGCCTTGGGCGCTCAATTGGCTAACCTCACCAACATGCTTTCAAAGATGACTATGCCAACCCAACCACCAACTCCCAACAACAACACCAACCAACCCTCCAGTTCTTCTAACCTTCCATCCCAACCCCAACCAAACCCAAAGGGCGGTCTCAACGCCATCACTCTACGGTCGGGAACTACATTGGTGGAGATAACTCCAAGGGTCATGGGAGACATTCATGAGGAAGAAATAGTTGTTGAAGCTCCACATGAAGAAGAGGTAGTAGACAAAAGGTATAAGGAAGAAGGAGTAAATCTCAAGGAACTTAAGAGAAAAGCTATAGTGGATGAGTCCATTCCTATTCCATTCCCTTCCATGGTGAAGAAGGCAAAGAAAACACCGGAATTTGATTTGAACATGCTTCAAGTATTCAATAAGGTTGAGGTAACCATACCACTTCTTGATGCTATTCAACAAATTCCAAAGTATGCAAAATTTTTGAAAGACTTGTGTACACACAAAGATAGGATAGGAGAATTGGAGACATTATCCTTGGGTAGTTCAATTTCTTCCTTGATGGAACCTATTCCAAAGAAGTGTGGTGACCCTGGACCTTGTTTAGTGTCTTGTTGTATTGGTCGACGCACTTTTCATGATTGTATGTGTGACTTGGGAGCTTGTGTAAGCATCATGCCACTCTCTATCTATGTGCGGTTGAATTTAGCTCCATTAAAGAAGTCGGCGGCGAGGTTTCCTTTAGCCAATAAAAGTGTGATCACGGTTATGGGAATAGCGGAAGATGTACTTGTGGCGATCAAGGATTTGGTTTTTCCGGTTGACTTTTACATCCTTGAAATTCCTCCAACAGAAAATAGAAGCTCATCCTCCGTTCTACTTGGTAGACCATTCCTCAAGACCTCTAAATTCAAGTTAGATGCCTTCACCGGCACATATTCCTTTGAGGTTGGAGACAAGACTATCAAGTTCAATTTAGAGAATTATTAAGACGTGCGTACAGAGTTTTTGACGCCGTTGCCTGAGATCACAATTTCGTGCACCAAGTTTTTGGTGCCTTTGCCGGGGATTGTTCGAGTTTGGACAACTGACGGTTCATCTTGTTGCTCAGATTAGGTAATTTTCTTTTTGTTTTATTTTCAAAAATTAATCAAAAACCTTTCAAAAATCTCTTACCTGTTTTCGAAAAAATTAAAAGAAAAAAAAATAATAATATACAAAAATCCAAAAAAATTAGAAAATCATAAAAATCAAAAATATTTTTCATGTTTCTTGTTTGAGTCTTGAGTCAGATTTTAAGTTTGGTGTCAATTGCATGTTCATCTTGCATTTTCGAAAAATTCATGCATTCATAGTGTTCTTCATGATCTTCAAGTTGTTCTTGGTAAGTCTTCTTGTTTGATATTGATGTTTTCTTGTTTTGCATCTTTTCTTGTTTTTCATGTGCATTTTTGCATTCATAGTGTCTAAACATGAAAGATTTCCAAGTTTGGTGTCTTGCATATTTTCTTTGCATATAAAATTTTCAAAAATATGTTCTTGATGTTCATCATGACCTTCATAGTGTTCTTGGTGTTCATCTTGACATTCATAGCATTCTTGCATGCATTCATTGTTTTGATCCAAAATTTTCATGCATTGCATCATTTTCATGTTTTTCTCTCTCATCATTAAAAATTCAAAAATCAAAAAAATATCTTCCCCTTTTTCTCTCTTAAAATTTCGAAAATTAGATTTGACTTTTTCAAAAATTTTTAAAATCTAGTTGTTTTTATGAGTCAAATCAAATTTTCAATTAAAAATCTTATCTTTTTCAAAATCTTTTTCAAAAATCAAATCTTTTTCATTTTTTAGTTATTTTCGAAAATTTTAAAAATATTTTTTCAAAAATCTTTTTCTTATCTTTACCACATAATTTTCGAAAATAACATCATCAATTAATGTTTTGATTCAAAATTTTCAAGTTTGTTACTTGCTTGTTAAGAAAGATTCAAACTTTAAGTTCTAGAATCATATCTTGTGATTTCTTGTGAATCAAGTCATTAATTGTGATTTTAAAAATCAAATCTTTTTCAAAACTAATTTCAATCATATCTTTTCAAAAATATCTCTTTATCTTATCTTTTTAAAAATTTGATTTTAAAATATCCTTTCTAACTTCTTATCCTCCTATCTCTTCAAAATTGATTTTCAAATTTGTTTCAACTAACTAACTAACTTTTTGTTTGTTTCTTATCTTTTTCAAAACTACCTAACTAACTCCCTCTCTCTCTAATTTTCGAAAATATCTTCCCTCTTTTTCAAAATTTCTTTTTAATTAACTAATTATTTTAACTTCTGATTTCAAAATTTAAAAAAATCACTAACCTTTTTCAAAAACTATTTTCAAAAACCACAAACTCTTTTTCAAAAATTATTTTCGAAAATTCACTTCCCCCTCTCATCTTCTTCTATTTGTTTATTTATTTACTAACATCCCTTCCTCACTCACCAAAAATCCGAACCCCCTCTCTCTCTCTGAGTTCAGATTTTCTCTTCTTCTTTTCTTCTATTCACACAGGGACCTCTATACTGTGGTAAAATGGATCCCTATTATTATTATTATTTTTTTGTCCCTCTTTTTCATATGAGCAGGAGCAAAGACAAGAATATTCTTGTTGAAGCAGATCCAGAACCTGAAAGGACTTTGAAAAGGAAACTAAGAGAAGCTAAAATACAACAGTCCAGAGACAACCTTTCAGAAATTTTTGAACAAGAAGAGGAGATGGCAGCCGATAATAATAATAATGCAAGAAGAATGCTTGGTGACTTTACTGCACCTAATTCCAATTTACATGGAAGAAGCATCTCCATTCAAATACCTCTAATTTAGAAAACTTAGTCTCTGATCTATCTAAGGCCACTGTAAGTTTCATGAATGAAACAAGGTCCTCCATTAGAAATTTGGAGGCACAAGTAGGCCAGTTGAGTAAAAGGAGAACTGAAATCCCTCCTAGTACTCTGATGAGTGGATAATTTATACGCCTTTTGGCATTGTTTTTAGTATGTTTTTAGTAGAATCTAGTTACTTTTAGGGATGTTTTTATTAGTTTTTATGTTAAATTCACATTTCTGGACTTTACTATGAGTTTGTGTGTTTTTCTGTGATTTCAGGTATTTTCTGGCTGAAATCGAGGGACTTGAGCAAAAATCAGATTCAGAGGTTGAAGAAGGACTGCTGATGCTGTTGGATTCTGACCTCCCTGCACTCAAAGTGGATTTTCTGGAGCTAGAGAACTCACAATGGCGCGCTTCTAATTGCGTTGGAAAGTAGACATCCAGGGCTTTCCAGCAATGTTTAATAGTCCATACTTTGAACGAGTTTAGATGACGTAAAAGGGCGTTGAACGCCAGTTCTACACTGTTGTCTGGAGTTAAACGCCAGAAACAAGTCACAAACCAGAGTTGAACACCAGAAATACGTTACAACATGGCGTTCAACTCCAGAAAGAGCCTCTGCACGTGTAACATTCAAGCTCAGCCCAAGCACACACCAAGTGGGCCCCGGAAGTGGATTTATGCATCAATTACTTACTTCTGTAAACTCTAGTAGCTAATTTATTATAAATAGGACTTTTTACTATTGTATTAGACATCTTAGGGTCTTTGAACATCTTTTGATCATTTTTAGATCTCTAGACCTCCATGGGAGGCTGGCCACTCGGCCATGCTTACCCTCTATTATCACTTATGTATTTTCATACGGTAGAGTTTCTACACTCCATAGATTAAGGTGTGGAGCTCTGCTGTTCCTCAAAGATTAATGCAAAATACTACTATTTTTCTATTCAATTCAACTTATTCCGCTTCTAAGATATTCATTCGCACTTCAACCTGAATGTGATGAACGTGACAATCATCATCATTCCCTATGAACGCGTGCTTGACTTAGATTAAATGAGTATCTCTTAGATCTCTTAATCAGAATCTTCGTGGTGTAAGCTAGATTGATGGCAGCATTCATGAGAGTCCGGAAAGTCTAAACCTTGTCTGTGGTATTTCGAGTAGGACTCTGGGATTGAATGACTGTGACGAACTTCAAACTCGCGAGTGCTGGGCGTAGTGACAGATGCAAAAGGAGGGTGAATCCCATTCTAGCATGATCGAGAATCTCAGATGATTAGCCATGCAGTGACAGCGCATCGGACCATTTTACAGAGAGGATCAAAAGTAGCCATTGCCAATGGTGATGTCCTTACATAAAGCTAGCCATAGAAAGGAGTAAGACTGATTGGATGAAGACAGCAGGAAAGCAGAGGTTTAGAGGAACAAAAGCATCTCTATGCGTTTATCTGAAATTCTCACCAATAATTTACATAAGTATTTCTATCCTTATTTTATTATTTATATTTGAAAACTCCATAACTATTTTATATCCGCCTGAATGAGATTTACAAGATGACCATAGCTTGCTTCATACTAACAATCTCCGTGGGATCGACCCTTACTCGCGTAAGGTTTATTACTTGGACGACCCAGTGCACTTGCTGGTTAGTTGTGCGAAATTGTGATAAAAAGTTGAGATTACAATTGAGCGTACCATGTTGATGGCGCCATTGATGATCACAATTTCGTGCACCAAGTTTTTGGCGCCGTTGCCGGGGATTGTTCGAGTTTGGACAACTGACGGTTCATCTTGTTGCTCAGATTAGGTAATTTTCTTTTTGTTACTTACTTCAAAAAAATTTTCAAAAAAATCTTTCAAAAATTTTCTCCTGTGTTTTCGAAAAAAAAATATAAAATACAAAAAAATAAAAAAATCATAAAAATTAAAAATATTTCATGTTTCTTGTTTGAGTCTTGAGTCAATTTTTAAGTTTGGTGTCAATTGCATATTTTAATGTTTGCATAAAATTTTCGAAAAATTCATGCATTCATAGTATTCTTCATGATCTTCAAGTTGTTCTTGGTAAGTCTTCTTGTTTTATCTTGATGTTTTCTTGTTTTGTGTCTTTTCTTGTTTTTCATATGCATTTTTGCATTCATAATGTCTAAACATGAAAGATTTCTAAGTTTGGTGTCTTGCATGTTTTCTTTGCATATAAAATTTTCAAAAATAAGTTCTTGATGTTCATCATGATCTTCATAGTGTTCTTGGTGTTCATCTTGACATTCATAGCATTCTTGCATGCATTCATTGTTTTGATCCAAAATTTTCATGCATTGCATCATTTTCATGTTTTTCTCTCTCATCATTAAAAATTCAAAAATCAAAAAAATATCTTTCCCTTTTTCTCTCTTAAAATTTCGAAAATTAGATTTGACTTTTTCAAAAATTTTTAAAATTTAGTTGTTTTTATGAGTCAAATCAAATTTTCAATTTAAAAATCTTATCTTTTTCAAAATCTTTTCAAAAATCAAATCTTTTTCACTTTTCTTATTTATTTTCGAAAATTTTTTAAAATATTTTTCAAAAATCTTTTTTTTATCTTTATCACATAATTTTTGAAAATAACATCATCAATTAATGTTTTGATTCAAAAATTTCAAGTTTGTTACTTACTTGTTAAGAAAGATTCAAACTCTGAGTTCTAGAATCATATCTTGTGATTTCTTGTGAATCAAGTCATTAATTGTGATTTTAAAAATCAAATCTTTTTCAAAACTAATTTCAATCATATCTTTTCAAAAATATCTTCTTATCTTATCTTTTTCAAAAATTTGATTTTAAAATATCTTTTCTAACTTCTCAACTTCTTATCTTTTCAAAATTGATTTTCAAATTTGTTTCAACTAACTAACTAACTTTTTGTTTGTTTCTTATCTTTTTCAAAACTACCTAACTAACTCTCTCTCTCTCTCTCTAATTTTCGAAAATATCTTCCTCTTTTTCAAATTTTCTTTTTAATTAACTAATTATTTTAATTTTTGATTTTAAATTTCGAAAATTACTAACCTTTTTCAAAAACTATTTCCGAAAATCACTAACTCTTTTTCAAAAATAATTTTCGAAAATTCTCCCTCTCTCTCTCTGAGTTCAGATTTTCCCTTCTTCTTTTCTTCTCTTCTTCTTTTCTTCTACTCACACAGGGACCTCTATACCTGGGTAAAAAGGATCCCTATTATTATTATCTTTCTGTTCCCTCTTTTTCATATGAGCAGGAGCAAGGACAAGAATATTCTTGTTGAAGCAGATCCAGAACCTGAAAGGACTCTGAAGAGGAAACTAGGAGAAGCTAAATTACAACAATCCAGCAAGCACCTTTCAGAAATTTTCGAACAGGAAGAGGAGATGGCAGCCGAAAATAATAATAATGCAAGGAGGATGCTTGGTGAATTCACTGCACCTAATTCCAATTTACATGGAAGAAGCATCTCCATCCCTACCATTGGAGCAAACAATTTTGAGCTTAAACCTCAATTAGTTTCTCTGATGCAACAAAACTGCAAGTTTCATGGACTTCCATCTGAAGATCCTTTTTAGTTCTTAACTAAATTCTTGCAGATCTGTGATACTGTTAAGACTAATAGAGTAGATCCTAAAGTCTACAGGCTCATGCTTTTCCCTTTTGCTGTAAGAGACAGAGCTAGAGTGTGGTTGGACAAGTATGGTTGGACTCTCAACCTAAGGATAGCCTGAACTCTTGGGATAAGCTGGTCAAGGCTTTCTTAGCCAAGTTCTTTCCTCTTCAAAAGCTGAGTAAGCTTAGAGTGGATGTTCAGACCTTCAGACAGAAAGAAGGTGAATCCTTCTATGAAGCTTGGGAGAGATACAAAGGACTGACCAAAAAGTGTCTTTCTGACATACTTTCAGAATGGACCATACTGGACATATTCTATGATGGTCTGTCTGAATTAGCTAATATGTTATTGGATACCTCTGCAGGTGGATCCATTCACCTAAAGAAAACGCCTACAGAAGCTCAAGAACTCATTGACATGGTTGCTAATAACCAGTTCATGCACACTTCTGAGAGGAATCCTGTGAGTAATGGGACGCCTATGAAGAAGGGAGTTCTTGAAATTGATACTCTGAATGCCATATTGGCTCAGAATAAAATATTGACTCAACAAGTCAATATGATTTCTCAGAGTCTGAATGGAATGCAAGCTACATCCAACAGTACTCAAGAGGCATCTTCTGAAGAAGAAGCTTATGATCCTGAGAACCCTGCAATAGCAGAGGTAAATTACTTGGGTGAACCTTATGGAAACACCTATAATCCCTCATGGAGAAATCACCCAAATCTCTCATGGAAGGATCAACAAAAGCCTCAATAAGGCTTTAATAATGGTGGAAAAAACAGGTTTAGCAATAGCAAGCCTTTTCCATCATCCACTCAGCAACAGACAGAGAACTCTGAACAAAATACCTCTAATTTAGCAAACTTAGTCTCTGATCTATCTAAGGCCACTGTGAGTTTCATGAATGAAACAAGGTCTTCAATTAGAAATTTGGAAGCACAAGTGGGCCAGATGAGTAAAAAGGTCACTGAAATCCCTCCTTGTACTCTCCCAAGCAATACAGAAGAAAATATAAAAGGAGAGTGCAAGGCCATTGAATTGATCACCATGGCCGAACCTGTAAGGGAAGGAGAGGACGTGAATCCCAAGGAGGAAGACCTCCTGGGATTTCTAGTGATCAATAAGGAGTTTCCCTCTGAGGAACCAAAGGAATCTGAGACTCATCTAGAGACTATAGAGATTCCATTAAACCTCCTTATGCCCTTCATGAGCTCTGATGAGTATTCCTCTTCTGAAGAGAATGAGGATGTTACTGAAGGGCAAGACACCAAGTACCTTGGTGCAATCATGAAGCTGAATGCCAAATTATTTGGTATTGAGACTTGGGAATATGAATCTCCCTTGTTCACCAATGAACCAAGTGATCTGGATCAACTGACATTGCCTCAGAAGAAACAGGATCCTGGAAAGTTCGTAATACCTTGTACCATAGGCAACATGATCTTTGAAAAGGCTCTGTGTGACCTTGGTTCAGGGATAAACCTCATGCCCCTCTCTATAATAGAGAAACTGGGAATCTATGGGGTGCAAGCTACTAAAATCTCATTAGAGATGGCAGACAATTCAAGAAAACAGGCTTATGGACAAGTAGAGGACATGTTAGTAAAGGTTGAAGGCCTTTACATCCCTGCTGATTTCATAATCCTTGATACTGGGAAGGATGAGGATGAATCCATCATCCTTGGAAGACCTTTCCTAGCCACAACAAGAGCTGTGATTGATGTTGACAGAGGTGAATTAGTCTTTCAATTGAATGAGGACTCCCTTGTGTTTACAATTCAAGGTTACCCTTCTGTAAACATGGAGAGGAAGCATCAAAAGCTTCTCTCAAAACAGAGTCAACCAGAGCTCCCACAGTCAAACTCTAAGTTTGGTGTTGGGAGGCCACAACCAAACTCTAAGTTTGGTGTTGAACTCCCATATCCAAACTCTAAGTTTGGTGTTGGGAAGTGATGAGCGGATATTTTATACGCTTTTTGGGGTTAATTTCATATAGTTTTTAGTATATTCTAGTTAGTTTTTAGTTTATTTCCATTAGTTTTTAGGAAAAATTCATATTTCTGGACTTTACTATGAGTTGTGTGTTTTTCTGTAATTTCAGGTATTTTTCTGGCTGAAATTGAGGGAGCTGAGCAAAAATCTTATTCAGGCTGAAAAAGGATTGCTGATGCTGTTGGATTCTGACCTCCCTGCACTCAAAGTGGATTTTCTGGAGCTACAGAACTCAAAATGGCGCGCTTCTAATTGCGTTGGAAAGTAGACATCCAGGGCTTTCCGGTAATATATAATAGTCCATACTTTGCTCAAGGATAGATGACGTAAACTGGCGTTCAACGCCAGTTCTCTGCCCAATTCCGGCGTCCAGCGCCAGAAAAGGATTAAAAGTTGGAGTTCAACGCCAGAAATGGATCCAAACCTGGCGTTGAACGCCCAAAACAGCCTTATGCACGTGAATTGTTTAAGTCTCAGCCCCAGCACACACCAAGTGGGCTCCAGAAGTGGATCTCTGCACCACCCATCATAGTTTACTCATTTTTTGTAAACCTAGGTTACTAGTTTAGTATTTAAACAACTTTTAGAGACTTATTTTGTATCGGATGACATTTTAGATCTGAACTTTGTACTCTTTGATGGCATGAGTCTCTAAACTCCATTGTTGGGGGTGAGGAGCTCTGCTGTGTCTCGATGAATTAATGCAAGTATTTCTATTTTCCATTCAAACATGCGTGTTCCTATCTAAGATATCCATTCGCGCCTAACTATGGAGAAGGTGATGATCAGTGACACTCATCACCTTCCTCAATCCATGAACGTGTGTCTGACAATCACCTCCGTTCTACATCAGATTGAATGAATATCTCTTAGATTCCTTAATCAGAATCTCCGTGGTATAAGCTAGATTGATGGCGGCATTCATGAGAATCCGGAAAGTCTAAACCTTGTCTGTGGTATTTCGAATAGGATTTTGGGATTGGATGAGTGTGACGAACTTCAAACTCGCGAGTGCTGGGCGTAGTGACAGACGCAAAAGGATAGTAAATCCTCTTCCGGTACAACTGAGAACCTGCAGATGATTAGCCATGCGGTGACAGCGCACCTGGACCCTTTTCACTGGAAGGATGGATGGTAACTATTGACAACGGTGATCCACCTACACACAGCTTGCCATAGAAGGACGTGCGTGCGTGAATCAGAAGACAGAGGAAAGCAGAGATTCAGAAGACAAAGCATCTCCAAAACTCCAACATATTCTCCATTACTGCATAACAAGTAACCTTTAACCCATACTCTCTTGTTTATTCGCAATTCATTCTTTGGTTTAGAGTCTCTTGTTATTGTCGTGTTAAAATTTTAGAATCCTTATTTTCTTTTTAAAATGTTTTTCAAAAATAATTTTTCTATTAAATCCTGTGCCAAACTTTAAGTTTGGTATTTTCTTGTTGATTTTTCTGTGTTTTTTTTTGAAAATTTTAGTTTGGTTTTCTAAAAATTTTAAGTTTGGTGTTCTTCCTTCATGTTCTTGTATTCTCGTGAGTCTTCAAAGTGTTCTTGATCCTAAAATTTTTAAGTTTAGTGTTCCTTGGTGTTTTCCCCAAAAAAAAAAATATTTCCTAACCACTTCCTCTCTCCTCAATTTTTCAAAAATCTTCACTCATTTTTATTTATGTTTATCTTATTTTCGAAATAAATAAATAAATAAATAAAAACATTTTCTCTATTTTACATCATCTCCCTTTCTCCATCATGGACCTAAGCGGAAATGAACAGTCCAGGAGGACTCTGGGGTCATATTCTAACCCCTCTACTGCTTCATATGAGAGTAGCATCTGCATACCCTCCATTGGAGTCAGTAGCTTTGAGTTGAATCCTCAGCTCATTATCATGGTACAGCAAAGTTGCCAGTATTCCGATCTTCCACAGGAAGAACCTACAGAGTTTCTGGCACAGTTTCTACAGATTGCTGACACAGTACATGATAAAGAAATAGATCAGGATGTCTACAGACTATTACTGTTTCCATTTGCTGTAAAAGATCAAGCTAAGAGGTGGTTGAATAACCAACCTAAGGCCAGCATAAGGACATGGAACCAGCTGACAGAAAAATTCCTGAATCAATGCTTTCCCCCAAAACGGATGACACAGCTAAGGCTGGACATCCAAGGCTTTAAACAAGGAGATAATGAATCTCTTTATGATGCCTGGGAGAGATACAGAGAGATGCTACGAAAATGCCCCTCTGAAATGTTTTCAGAGTGGGTTCAGTTACACATCTTCTATTATGGGCTTGCTGAAGGAGCTCAGATGTCTCTAAATTACTCAGCTGGTGGATCTATCCACATGAGAAAGACAATTAAAGAGGCTCAAGAGCTCATTGATACAATTGCCAGGAATCAGCATCTGTACCTAAGCAACAACCCTTCCATGAATGAAGAGGTTAAAACAGTAACTGCTGAACTCAGTCCTGTAGAAAGAGGAGCAGGATAAGCAATTTGCTCGCTTTGCAGATTATCTCAGGACTCTTGAAATAAAGATTCCATTTGCAGAAGCACGTGAACAAATACCTTCTTATGCCAACTTCATGAAAGAGATTTTGAGTCATAAAAAGGATTGGAGAGAAACAGAAAGAGTTATCCTCACTGAAGAATGCAGTGCAGTCATTCTGAAAAGCTTTCCTGAAAAGCTTAAAGACCTTGGGAGTTTTCTGATACCATGAATATTAGAAGGTCAATGCACCAAGACAGCTTTATGCGATCTTGGGGTAAGCATCAACCTAATACCTGCATCCACTATCAGAAAGGTTGGCTTAACTGAAGAAGTTAAACCAACCCGGATATGTCTCCAACTTGCTGATGGCTCCACTAAATACCCATTAGGCGTGATTGAAGACATGATTGTCAGAGTTGGGCCATTCGCCTTTCCCACTGACTTTGTTCTGCTGGAAATGGAGGAGCACAAGAGTGCTACTCTCATTCTAAGAAGACCCTTCCTAGCAACTGGACGATCCCTCATTGACATCCAACAGGGGAAAATAACCCTGAGAGTCAATGATGATGAGTTTAAGTTGAACGCTGTCAAAGCCATGCAGCATCCTGATACATCAAAAGACTGCATGAAAGTTGATCTTATTGACTCTTTGGTAGAAGAAATCAACATGGCTGAGAGTCTCGAATCAGAGTTGGAAAACATCTTTAAAGATGTTCAGCCTGATTTAGAGGATTCAGAGGACATGAAAGAGCCTCTGAAATTTCTTCTGGAAGAAGAAAAACCTCCTAAACCCGAGCTCAAGCCATTACCACCATCCTTGAAATATGCATTTCTTGGAGAAGGTGACACTTTTCCAGTGATCATAAGCTCTGCCTTAAATTCACAGGAAGAGGAAGCACTTATTCAAGTGCTAAGG
>NC_029794.2:52843988-52847078 GCF_000816755.2 Arachis ipaensis
AGCATTCACATGTCCATCCGGAGTGTTTGCTTATAGAAGGATGCCATTTGGGCTGTGTAATGCGCCTGCAACCTTCCAGAGGTGCATGCTCTCTATTTTCTCTGATATGGTGGAAAAATTTTTGGAAGTCTTCATGGATGACTTCTCAGTATATGGAGACTCATTCAGCTCCTGTCTTGATCACCTGAAACTTGTTCTGAAAAGATGCCAAGAGACCAACCTAGTTTTAAACTGGGAAAAATGTCACTTCATGGTGACTGAAGGGATTGTTCTTTGGCATAAAATCTCAAACAAGGGAATAGAGGTGGATCAAGCAAAAATAGAGATAATTGAAAAATTACCACCACCTGCCAATGTTAAGGCAATCAGAAGCTTTCTGGGGCATGCAGGATTCTATAGGAGGTTTATAAAGGATTTTTCAAAAATCGCAAAACCTCTAAGCAATCTGCTAGCTGCTGACACGCCATTTGTGTTTGACACAGAGTGCCTGCAGGCGTTTGAAACGCTGAAAGCTAAGCTGGTCACAGCACCAGTTATTTCTGCACCAGACTGGACACTACCATTTGAGCTAATGTGTGATGCCAGTGATCACGCCATTGGTGCAGTGTTAAGACAGAGGCATGACAAGCTTCTGCACGTCATTTATTATGCTAGTCGCGTTCTAAATGATGCCCAGAAAAATTACACAACCACAGAAAAAGAATTACTTGCAGTGGTTTACACCATTGACAAGTTCGGTAAATCATCATTTTCATAAATTCACAGGGTTACAGAAGGAATCTACACACAAAACAGAGAAAGGGAGCTCACTGGCAAGAAAACGCCAGTGAAGGCCCATTTTGGGCATTCAGCGCCCAAAAGGGGCATCCAGTGGGCGCTGAACGCCAGTAAAGGATAGCTTTCTGGCGTTCAATGCCGGAAAAGGGCAACAATTGGGCGTTGAACACCCAGGAGAGCAGCATTTGGGCGTTGAACGCCCAAAACAGGCAGTGTTTGGGCATTCAAACGCCAGGATGGTAAGGAGGAGCCAAATTCGTTTTTCTATATAATTTTCATTCTAATTTTAAATTTTATGTTTCAATGCATGATTTTTTTACATAAACATGTTAAGAACCCTGATTTCTAAAATCCCCAATCTCTAAAAATCCTACTTTAAAAAATATCAAATATATCTTAATCCATAAAGCACAAACCCTCTTTGCAAATTCAATCCAACTCTTTTCAAATCTTTTTAAAAACAAATCTATCTTTTCAACTCATCAATATCTTTTTCAAAATCTCCACTTTATCTTTTTCAAAATCTAGATCTATCTTTTTCAAAAATCTTTCATATCTTTTCAATTTTAAACTATATCCTCTCTTATCATATCTTCTATCTTATCTTTTCCAAATCAATCTTTTTTATCATATCTTTATCTCTTTTTTTGAAAACCCACCCTCCCTCCCCTTCCATCAAACAATTGCACCTAGCTCTCCTTCTATCCCTCTCCTTTCTTTTCTTTTGCTTGAGGACAAGCAAACCTCTAAGTTTGGTATGTTTATCCGCGATCACTAAGATCATGGTTCCTAAAGGAAAACAACCCACTCCAAGAGGAAAGAAAGAGAGCGTTCCAAAACCACTTTGGAATCAAGGGAAGTTCTTATCTAAAGAACATTCAGACCATTATAACAAAATAATGGGTCTGAGATCAGTGATCTCGGAAGTTAGATTCGATCTGAAAGAAGATGAATATCCGGAGATCTAAGAGCAAATTCGAATCAGGAACTGGGAAGTCCTAGCTAATCCTGAAACGAAAGTAGGGAGGAACATGGTTTAGGAGTTCTATGCTAATATGTGGCAAACTGACAAGCAGAAACTATCTGGGACTACTTTCTATGACTATCGGACCGTGGTAAGAGGAAAGATTATTCATACCTACCCTAACAGGATCAGGGAGATCTTAAAGCTACCTCAACTGAAAGATGATCCAGACTCCTTCAACAGGAGAATGATGAGAACAGACAAGGGCCTGGATAAGATTCTAGAGGACAAATGTATCCTTGGAGCCAGGTGGACCACCAACACAAAGGGTGTCCCAAATTAACTTAAGAGAGAAGATCTCAAACCAGTCGCCAGAGGATGGCTGGACTTCATTGGGCATTCTCTGTTGCCCACTAGCAACCATTCTGAAGTCACTGTTAAAAGAGCAGTGATGATCCATTGCATCATGATGGGAAAAGAAGTGGAAGTTCATCAGCTAATCTCAGCTGAACTCTACAAAATTGCTAACAAAAATTCTAAAGAGGCCAGGTTGGCTTATCCAAGCGTGATTTCTCTGCTCTGCAAGGACGTCGGAGTAAGGATGGGAATAACTGAGTATATCTCAGTTGAGAAACCAATCACCAAAGCATCAATGGGAAAACAACAAGCACAGGATGATCCTACCAAGAAGAAAACACAGGAATTTCTCCCAGAAATCCCTCAATCTGAATACCGGGAGTATCTTGAGATGTCTGTTACCAAGATATGGGAAGCTATGGAACAAATAATAAAAGAACAGAAGGAACACAGTCAAATTCTTACCTATATGTTTAAAGAACAAGAGGAGCAAGGGCGTGACTTAAGGGAATTGAAGCGCCAGAAGTTATCTCTTGAAGGACCAAGCACCCCACGGACCAGAGGAACATCCACTTCCCAGAACAAAGGTTGTTAAATTCCAATTTCTGCTTTAACCTTGTGATAGTGTCATTATAGAAGTTCACCTTAGGAGTCATATAGTAGTAATTAGTATCTATTTTGATTTTATCTCCAATTAAGCCATAGTTTATTTTTCTCATCATCAGCAAACATGAATAAAATAGTAGATCTTTTGAATAAGAGGCAATAAAATTTTGAGTTTTAATAAGAGAAATTCTGATTAGTTACATGTGATGGCAATACTTTCTGTCTTCTGAATGAATGCTTGAACAGTGCATATGTCTTTTGAATTTGTTGTTTAAAACTGTTAAATATGTTGGCTCTTGAAAGAATGATGAACATGAGACATGTTATTGATAATCTGAAAAATCATAAAAATGATTCTTGAAGCAAGAAAAAGCAGCAAAAAAAAA
>NC_029794.2:52847191-52847315 GCF_000816755.2 Arachis ipaensis
TAAGCGGCTAGTCCCTAACCATGTGCTTGTGGCGTGAAGGTGTCAAGTGAAAACTTGAGACTGAGCGGTTAAAGTCAAGGTCCAAAGCAGCCAAAGCAGAAAGCTTAAGAACCCTGGACACCTC